>NC_026152.1:15385181-15489939 GCF_000512975.1 Sesamum indicum
GTGTGTGTGTGTGTGTGTGTGTGTGTGTGTGTGCGTGTGGGGTGTGTGTGTGGGCATGTGGGGTGTGTGTGTGTGTGTGTGTGCGTGTGGGGTGTGTGTTTGGGGTGTGTGTGTGTGTGGGGGGGGGCATGTGGGGTGTGTGTATATGTGTGTCACGGTAGAACATGTTTTACTTGCATTTTGAACATAGAAGAAATTAGGTGTTGCTTTTATCTTCTGCGACAATGAATGTCGTTTGCGTCTTGTTACATTTGTCGTTTTTCTTCAATTTTTAAGTCTTCATTTCTATCTTCACAACCCTTTTTCTCGTGGATGTCACCATAGTTTCGCAAAATTTTATGCTCATTAAGGGTATTGTCTGTCTTTGTGGTATATTTATGTCCTTTGTAACATTTTTATGAGCTTGCATAGATGTGTATTCTCTTTTTTTTTACCTGATATAAAAGAGTATTTATTGAAACGAAAAGCAATCACAGGACAGGAGAGAGTGCATTGCCACTCTATGTGCAGTTTTATACATATTTGAGTGGTAACAGTTTCCTAGTAACGTGGTTTTGGTATTGCAGAAACTAGGATATTAGGCCTATAAGTTGTTGAATATGTGGTGTTGCTTGATAAATGGCACAGCTGTTCCTGTGGCTCTTCTTTAGAAAGAGAATGATTCATTTACTGGAAGGAGACACTACCTTTAACTTTTTGGAAGAGAGGTAAGTTTCATGAAGTAAATCAAAATTCGTTACAAGTTTTTATACTAACTTTGTTAAAGGTTGAGGCGTCTTGTGTGATTTATGTTTCTTGTCGCTTGGCCTTTTGCTGAAATGCCTTAGTAAATACAAAGCTAACCTAGTGCTAATTGCTTTTTGTTAACCATCCCATTTATTTATAGCATTTTGGATTTTGGTTTACTTTCTGATCTCATGTTGCTTTTGAGCAGTATGGGTAGTTGGATTACTTTGAATATACTTTTCTATTTCTTTATTGTTTTTCTTTTTAAGGAATTGAAGACACTTTTGTGAATCAGGTAAATTGCAGGAATTGAAGTGTAGGCGAAGAAAGAGGAAAATAAAATTTCTTTAATATTTTTTATTTGTTGAAAAAATTATTTTTCATTGTTTGTGGTTAAAATTTATTAAAATATTTTCAGAATAAATAATAATTAAATTTAGAAAATAATAAAATATTGCTATAATTTATCTCAAATACAAATAATTATAAATTACAAACTATTTTATTTTTTATATTAAATTATAATTTAAAATTTAAATTTTTATTGTATAAAAACAAAATTTAAAATAGTTTTAGTTATTCATCATAAAAATGACGCATTTCATTTTTGGGGAAAAAAAAAGAAATAAATGATAGAAGTCTTATTCTTATCCTTGCCTTCACAACATTTCATTTATTAATCTTCTTGTGAGGGGTAGGAAGTGAGGAAGAGATCAGGCGACATGGCTTACAACCTTGAATCCCTTGTCCAAATCCTAGAGCAGTTCCTCCACCCTGAACATCACCAGCCTCTTTGGGTTCTTGACTCTGACAAGAAACCACAAATGAAAACCCTCTTACAAAAGGTCTATTTCTTTAAAGATCTTTTCGAAAATTCTTCTTCAGCAGTAAGTGGTTATAGAAGACGAGGTTTGGAGAGTCGAATCAGGGATATAGCATATAAGGCAGAAGATGTTCTTGAATCTCACCTTGTGGATCAACTTCTTTCATGTGGGGAAGGTGAGAGCTTCATTTTCTCACCTCCAGATCTTGAGAAACTAATTGAGGACTTTGACTCTGCAAACAAAGATATGATGTCGAGCTTGGAAGAAAGTGAGATGCAGCTCAAGTATCGACTCACGGGGGGAGGATCTAAACTTGAGGTCATTCCAATTGTGGGCATGGGAGGTATTGGTAAGACTACTTTGGCCCGAAATCTTTATAAAGATCGACTTGTTAGTGTGCACTTTGATGTTCGAGCATGGGCTACAATATCACAAGACTATGATGTGGGAAAGATTCTACTAGGCCTCCTTCGCCTTGTTATTAGACGACCCACATATGAAATGCTTCAAATGGGAAATGAGGAATTAGGTGAACATCTGCGTACAACTTTGATGGGTCGGAGGTATCTGATTATTTTAGATGATATTTGGAATACCCATTCTTGGAATGATATAACAAAGTTCTTTCCGGATAATAACAATGGAAGTCGGATCATTATCACCACCAGGAATTCGAGCTTGGCTAATTTCATTGCCTTCCGGAGTCCACATCACAACATGTATCTTCTAAAAGATGATGAAAGCTGGAATCTTATTCATCAAAAGGTATTTGCACCTGGAGAGATTTGCTCTCCTGGATTGGAGTCAATCGGGAGAAAAATTGCACACAACTGTAGAGGCCTTCCTCTTGCAATTTCTTTGATTGGTGGACTTCTATCTCATGCAAAGAGAAGGCAAGTTTTCTGGGAGCAAGTTGCAGAGGATTTAAGTTCGATAGGAGCTGATGTGGGCGAAGAAATCCTCGATATATTATCTTTGAGTTACAATTATTTACCTTATCATCTTAAACCATGTCTCCTTTATATGGGTGCTTTCCCAGAAGATTCTGAGATCCATGCCTCTAGACTCATCAAATTGTGGGTGGCAGAGGGATTTTTGAAACCAATTTCAGGGAGAAGATTGGAGGAGGCTGCCGAGATTTACCTAAAGGCTCTCATTGACAGAAATCTTATTTTTGTCCGACAACAAAGTCCTCAAGGGAATGTCAAGAGCTGCGGCATACATGATCTCTTGAGGGACATGTGTGTGAAGATAGCTTATAAAGAGAACTTTCTATCCATGAAGCAATGGAATATCCTAGGAGCCGTAAGCTGGCGTCGTGTGTGTTTTCACAGCATCCAAGATTTTGATAAAACGTTGAATCAAATGCCGCTTGCACGTTCTTTTCTGTTCACCAGTGCTGGAAGGCGGGAGATATCATCTCCTAGGATTTCTGCAACCGAAGTGCTGAGGGTATTGAGAATAAAGCTCCTTGGGTTCCCGCGATTGCTGAGGGTATTGGACATATTGGAAGTAAAGTTCCGTCGGTTCCCAAAGGAAATACTACGACTGATCAACTTAAGATACCTTGCTCTATCCACTTCTAAACTGCCTTCTTCAATATCTCGACTCTGGAATTTGCAAATCTTAATTGTTGAAGTAATCGCATCATCATGTGTGCGACTTGAAGTGACGCCTGAAACATTAGGCATGGCACAATTAAGACACATCAAGTTGAAGGGATTTTATGTCTGGTATGATGATAAGTACAGGGAAGATTTTGTTGTCCAAGATCAGCTTCAAAGTCTGTCTACCATAGCAATCTCTCAACTTACTGATAGGATCCTTCGGACAATCCCAAACCTGGAGAAATTAGGAATCTTTTGTGATGAAAAAGTTGATCATGTGAGAGATCTGTCCCGTCTTCATAAACTCCACTCACTCAAATGTACATCCGTTTATGACGGTCGCACTCACTTTTCTAATCTCATTTTCCCGGATTCCCTCAAAAAATTGACTCTGCGTGATTGTGGAATTCGGGATCCGGACATGAATAGAATTGGTAAACTGCCCAATCTTGAAATTCTCAAACTACAAGGATGTCAATTCGTAAGCCGAAAGTGGGAGCCAGATGAAGGGGAGTTCCACCGACTACGGTTTTTGCTAATGGAAAACTTGAATCTGGTGAACTGGGTAGCCGATGAGTCCCATTTCCGAAGACTTCAGCACCTGTTTATTCAACATTGCTCAGATCTCGAGGCAATCCCTCTTGTCATCCGAGACATTCCAACTCTCCAAGTAATCGAGGTGCACAACTGCAGGCCCTCTGTAATGAATTCAGCAAGAATGATACAGGAAGAACAGCTTGAGAATGATGGCCTTTAGTTCATTTCCGCACCACTTGGTTACAGAAATATTAATCATGCATGTGATTGAAATATACCCGTTTATTATTGGATTTGTTTTTAGAGGTAATTTAAAATATTTTAGGTGTAAATTTAATATTGGGATTCAAAAAATCAAAATCACTTTTTATTGTCAAATCGCATCAATTTTATACATATTTTGAATGGACTCATTCGGTTCAATAAGTGGAGGGTAAATACAATTTTTTATCTAATAGGGACGTATTTGTAACTATGTCAAATTTGAGGGGTGTTGATGTAGTTTACCCTAATATAAATACAGTGATGATTACAATACATTTAATTAATTTGATACCTTATAATTATAGATATACATAGATGTGTCAATTAATAATTTAAAGTGTTATTTCAATAAAAGAATAGACAAATTGATTGTTCTTTAATGTGAACATGACCTAAATTAGGGTTTAAATTGGATGGATCAACTACTGATTATTAATCCACCTCTATAGTTTTGAATGGACCCATTCAGATCCAAAAAAATAGACTTATATCATACATATTATGTAAAGACTTTAAAGTCAATGATAATATATGCAAAATGCCAAAACTTGATTGGGTAGGTTGAGATTTGTACGATATGTGTTATTTAAAGACTTTTAAGTCAATCATAAAATAAACTAAAATAATATATATATGAACCTATGGATGTTACATTCCGTGATTTACCTCAAATTATAACAAAAAAACAATTACTTTTAATAAAAATATAAGATAATTTTGTTTTTATATAACTAACGAAACAACTTAAATATTAATTATTTATATTTGAGATAAATTCTAAAATCTTTTTATTAGTTTTTTAAATTAAATTATTATTTGGTCTAATAATGGTCTAATAAACTTTGGCTGCAAACTATAAGAAATCAAATTTATTTTTTTTAATGTATATTAGAGAAATTTTATTTTAGTATATAATAACATAACTTTAAAATTATTATTATTATTATTTTAGATATTTCTAGAATCTTTGTATTATATTATTTTTTTGAATTGTTATTTGATCTAAAAATATTTAAATATTTTAGTATTGTAAAAAACAATAAAAATAAAGTTTTCTTTTCAAAAGAAAAGTATTAGATAAATATTATTTTTATATAAATTATAAGATAAATATTAAATTATAGTTATTTATTTTTTGAGATAAGTTCTAGCATCTTTTTATTATTTTTTAAAAAATTATTTTACTTTATATTAAAATAAAATTTCTTTAATATTTTTTATTTGTCAAAAAAATTATTTTTCATTGTTTGTGGTTAAAATTTATTAAAATATTTTCAGATAAAAAATATTTTAATTTATAAAATAATAAAATATTGCTATAATTTATCTCAAATACAAATAATTATAAATTACAAACTATTTTATTATTTATATTAAATTAAATTTAGGTAAAAATTGATTAAAATATTTTCAGATTATAATTTAAAATTTAAATTATTATTATATAAAAATAAAATTTAAAATAGTTTTTAGTTATTCATCATAAAAATGATGTATTTCATTTTTGGGAAAAAAAATAAATAAATAAATGATAGAAGTCTTTATATTTATCCTTGCCTTCACAACAGTTGATATATTAATCTTCTTGTGAGGAGTAGGAAGTGAGGAAGAGAAATCAGGCGACATGGCTTACAACCTTGAATCCCTTGTCCAAATCTTAGAGCAGTTCCTGCCCCCTGATCATCACCAGCCTCTTTGGGTTCTTGACTCTGACAAGAAACCACAAATGAAAACCCTCTTACAAAAGGTCTATTTCTTTAAAGATCTTTTCGAAAATTCTTCTTCAGCAGTAAGTGGTTATAGAAGAGGAGGTTTGGAGAGTCGAATCAGGGATATAGCATATAAGGCAGAAGATGTTGTTGAATCTCACCTCGTGGATCAACTTCTTTCATGTGGGGAAGGTGAGAGCTTCATTTTCTCACCTCCAGATCTTGAGAAACTAATTGAGGACTTTGACTCTGCAAACAAAGATATGATGTCGAGCTTGGAAGAAAGTGAGATGCAGCTCAAGTATCGACTCACGGGGGGGGAATCTAAACTTGAGGTCATTCCAATTGTGGGCATGGGAGGTATTGGTAAGACTACTTTGGCCCGAAATCTTTATAAAGATCGACTTGTTAGTGTGCACTTTGATGTTCGTGCATGGGCTACAATATCACAAGACTATGATGTGGGAAAGATTCTACAAGGCCTCCTTCGCCTTGCTAGTAGACGACCCACATATGGAATGCTTCAAATGGGAAATGAGGAATTAGGTGAAGATCTGTTTACATCTTTGTTTGGTCGGAGATATCTGATTATTTTAGATGATATTTGGAATACCCATTCTTGGGATGATATAAAAATGTTCTTTCCGGATAATAACAATGGAAGTCGGATCATTGTCACCACCAGGAATTCGAGCTTGGCTAAGTTCATTGCCTTCCGGAGTCCACATCACAACATGCATCTTCTAAAAGATGATGAAAGCTGGAATCTTATGCATCAAAAGGTATTTGCACCTGGAGAGATTTGCTCTCCTGAATTGGAGTCAATCGGGAGAAAAATTGCACACAACTGTAGAGGCCTTCCTCTTGCAATTTCTTTGATTGGTGGACTTCTATTTCATGCAAAAAGAACGCAAGATTTCTGGGAGCAAGTTGCAGAGGATTTAAGTTCAATAGGAGCTGATGTGGGTGAAGAAATCCTCGGTATATTATCTTTGATTTACAATTATTTACCTTATCATCTTAAACCATGTCTCCTTTATATGGGTGCTTTCCCTGAAGATTCGGAGATCCATGCCTCTAGATTGATCAAATTGTGGGTGGCAGCGGGATTTTTGAAACCAATTTCAGGGAAAAGATTGGAGGAGGCTGCCGAGATGTACCTAAAGGCTCTCGTTGACAGAAATCTTATTTTTATCCGACAAAAAAGTCCTCAAGGGAATGTCAAGAGCTGCGGCATACATGATCTCTTGAGGGACCTGTGTTTTAGGAAAGCTTATGAAGAGAACTTTCTATTCCTCAAGAAACGGTATATCTCAGGAGCCGTACGTTGGCGTCGTGTCTCTGCTCATAGCATTCAAGATATTGATCGACCCTTGGATCAAATGCAGCTAACCCGTTCTTTTCTATCCGTCGGTAATGAAAGTTGGGAGATATTATCCCCTTTGATTTCTGCATTTAGATTGTTGAGGGTACTGGATATATTGAGCATAAAACTTGATCAGTTTCCAAGGAAAATACTACAACTGGTCAACTTAAGGTACCTTGCTCTATCCACTTCTAAATTACCTTCCTCAATATCTAGACTGTGTAATTTGCAATTCTTAATTTTTCAAGCAATCTGGTTCTCGTCTAACCCGCATGTAGTGACGCCTGAAATATTAGACATGCCACAACTAAGACACATCAAGTTCAAGGGAATTTATGTCTGGTATGATGATAAGTATAGGGAACATTTTGTTGTCCAAGATCAGCTTCAAAGTCTATCTACCATACTAGCCTCTGGACTTAATGATAGGGTGCTTCAAACAATTCCAAACTTGGGGAAATTAGGAATCTTTTGCGATGAAGAACTTGATCGTGTAATAGATCTATCCCTTCTTCATAATCTCCACACACTCAATTGTACATCCTCCAAGTATCTCACAGACAACCTCTTGTCCAATCTCATTTTTCCGTATTCCCTTAAAGAGTTGACTCTGGATGGTTGTGGAATTTGTTTTGGGGATAGGACTAGAATCGGTTACCTGCCCAATCTTCAAATTCTCAAATTAAGAGATTGTAAATTCGAACTGGAATTGTGGGTGGTAAGTGAAGCGGAGTTCTGCCAACTAAAGTGTTTGATAATGGAAAAGTTGAATCTGGAATACTGGGCAGCCAATAATATCTGTTTCCCAAGACTTGAACACCTGGTTATTCGACATTGCTCGCACCTCGATCGAATCCCTCATGGCATCGGAGGCATTCCAACACTCAAACTAATTGAGGTGTATGAATGCAATCCTTCTCTGGTGGATTCAGCAAGAATGATACAGAAAGAACAGGAGAGCTATGGCAATGATGGCCTTGAAGTTCGTTTCCGCACCACTCGGTTACAGTAATATTAATCATGCATATGTTCCTCTCCATCTCTTCATTTTTTTTTTTTTGTGTTTTGTTTTGTGTTTTATAGAAGATAGAGAAAAATAAAGATTAATAAATATGTGTTATAGATTTAAAATATTTGAATTTATTTTTAGAAATAATTTAAAATATTTTAAAATAAGTAGTGTAGATTTGAAATTGGAATTATAAATCACTGTTTATTGTCAAATTATGTCTTTTATATATATATTTTGATTGGACCCATTTTTTTGAGGGTAAATGCAATTTAAAATCTAATAGGGATGTATTTATAATTATATCAAATTTTATGGGGTATTGATGTAATTTACCCTAATATAAATACAGTGATAATTACAATACATTTAATTAATTTGATATCTTATAATTGTAGATATACATAGATGTGTCGATTAATAATTTAAACTATAATTTCAATAAAAGAATAGACAAATTGAACTTCTTGATTATTCTATTTAATGTGAACGTGACCTAAATTAGGGTTTAAATTGGATATGTTGGATCGATCAACTAGTGATTTACTAATCCACCTCTATAGTTTAGAATGGATCCACTCAATTCCAAAAAAACAGACTTATATCATACATATTATTTAAAGACTTTTAAGTCAATGATAGTATATGCAAAATGCCAAAACTTGGGTAGGTTGAGACATGTATCATATGTATTATTTAAAGAATTTTAAGTCAATGATAAAATTAATTAAAATGATAATGTATATATAATAGATGTCGATTCATCAAAAATATTTTCCTACTATAAATTTGTGAAAGCAATGAGTAGGGTCGAATCCCCAAAAATTGGGTTCAAATAATTTCTTTTAAAAAGTAGAAGTGGAAAGAGGATTGATTAAAATTCTAGATCTAAAATTAAAGAGACAAAAATAATTTTTCAAAGAGGAGTAAATATGAGAGAAATATTCCAGTTAAAGACATGATCATGCTTAATTACACGGCCGATCATAGATGCAAGGATGACAATCATTCATGATAGATAAGTTGGTTATGATTATTGGTATGACCTAACAACCTTACATTTCCTTACCTTATCGATAGTCAAAGAACATCCTTTGACTAAATTCCTAATCAACAAACAAATTTGGGAACATTCTCAAAATAATTTTGAAACTATTTTTTATTTTAATTTTTTAATATTCAAATTTAAAAGAAGAAAGAAGGGTAAGAAAGGTGTATTGTTTTATAATATTCAAATTTAAAAATTAATTTTGTCATCATATATAGTTATTATTATTTGCAAGTGGTGTGTAATGATTGACAGGCTGTTGACCAAGTAAATATTGAGCTACATATTAATGTGTGTGGGTTTATATATATATATATATATATATAGTTCTTGAGCATACAAATTCTGACTGTTGCACACTAATTTTCTTCTTGTGAGGAGAGAAATCAGACTACATGGCTTACAACCTTGAATCCCTCGTGAAAATCCTAGAGCAGATCCTGCACCATGATCATTCCCAAAGTTGGATTCTTGATCCTAACAAGAGACCACAAATCGCATCCCTCTTACAAAAGGTCTGTTTCTTGAAAGACTTGGTCGAGAATTCTTCTTCAGCAGTCACTAGTTGTCGGAAACAAAGATTAGAGAGTCGAATTAGAGATGCTGCACAGGGTGCAGAAGATATTCTTGAATCCAAGCTCACGGAGCTATTTCTTTCAATTCGGGAAGGTGAGAGCTTCATTTTCTCGCCTCCGGATTTGGAGAAAGTAATTGAAGAAGTTGATACTATAAAGAAAGAGATGATGACAATGATGGACGGCAATCACAAGGCAGATACTTCATCAGCAGCTCTCTCATCATCAAGGCAGGATCCAAATCCAAACAACATCATTGTGGGAGTTGCTCAAGACTTGATTCAATTGAAGGATCGGCTCTTTGGGCAACCATCCAAAGCTCTCCAGGTCATCGCCATTGTTGGCATGGGAGGCATTGGTAAGACTGCTTTGGCGCGGAATCTTTATGATGATCCATCTGTTATTTCCCACTTTGATGCTTGTGCATGGGCTACAATTTCACAAGACTATAGCATGGAAAAACTACAAGAAATTCTTCTAGGCCTCCTCGATTGTTTGATTGGAAAACCAGAAGATGAAATGCTTGAAGAGACAAATGATGAATTAGCTTTGCGTTTGCATCAAGCATTGATAGGTCGAAGATATCTTATCATTTTAGATGATATGTGGGACGTTAAGCTGTGGGATGATATAAGAAGGTTCTTTCCGGATCAAAGCAATGGAAGCCGGATCATTGTCACCACTAGGGAATTGGGTGTGGCTGATTACACCGGCACAGAGAGCTTGCATCACCAAATGAATCTTCTTAAAGATGATGAAAGCTGGAATCTCCTTCGTCAAAAGGTGTTTGCATCAGAAGAAACTTGTCCCCCTGAATTGGAAAAGGTTGGGAAAAAAATTGCAAAAGACTGCAGAGGACTTCCTCTGGCAATCCATGTGATTGGTGGAATTCTATCTCAGGCAAAGACAAGCCAAGATTTCTGGGATCAAGTTTCAGATAATGTAAGCTCAACTGTAGCTGACAAGGGTGAACAATTCTCCAATATATTATCTTTGAGTTACAATTATTTGCCAGACCATCTTAGGCCATGTTTTCTCTACATGGGCGCTTTTCCAGAAGATTATGAGATTCGTACCTCCAGACTCATCAAATTATGGGCGGCAGAGGGATTTGTGAGACCAATTCCAAATAAAAGCTTGGAAGAGGCTGCGAAGATGCACCTAAAGGCTCTCGTTGACAGAAATCTTCTTTTTGTCCGCCGGCAAGAGACTAAAGAGAATGTGAAAAGCTACAGCATACATGATCTCTTGAGGGATCTATGTGTGAGGAAAGCTCATCAAGAGAAGTTTCTTGTCGTTCATGGATGGACACCTGGTAATCTCCCAATAAACACATCATATTTGTGTCGTGTGTGCACTCATGGGCCTTTTAGCAGTGACGATGCTTATATATCAACGGAACAAATTAGGCTTGCCCGTTCATGGCTCGATTTTGGTCCTGTAAATTGGAAGATACTGTCTGAATCGAGATTGCTGCGGGTATTGGATATATTATGGATAAGCCTCCTTGAATTCCCCGAAGAAATACTACAACTAATCAACTTAAGGTACCTTGCTTTTTCCTCTGCCAAAGGCTTACCTTCTTCAATATCCAGACTGTTGAATCTACAAACCTTAATTGCTCAAAGAAGTACAAACTCGCGTTGGCCACGTGATATCGCGCCTGGAATATTATACATGACACAACTAAGACACATCAAGTTCAAGCGAACTCATGTCCGGTTCTTAGACAAAGATAACTTGGCCAGCTTTGTTCTCCAAGACAAACTCCAAACGCTGTCTACCATAGCACTCTCTGAAATCAATCATTGGTTCCTTGACAAGATCCCAAACTTACAGAAACTGGGAGTTATTTGTGACGAAATACAAGATACTGAAAAAGATCTATCCCGTCTTCATAAACTCCACACACTCAAACTTAGCAGCACCAGATTTCAGTTCACCTTCAATGTAATTTTTCCGCCTTACCTCAAAAAGTTGACTCTGAAACGTTGTACAGTTCTGGATCATCATTTGAATGCAATTGGGAAGTTGCTCAATCTCGAAATTCTTAAACTACAAGAATGTAAGTTCAAAAGCTTAAGGTGGGAGCCAAATGAAGGGGAGTTTTGCCAGCTACAATTTTTGCGTATGGACCTTGTGGATCTGGTAAACTGGGTAGTCGATGACACCAATTTCCCAAGACTTGATCACCTGGTTATCCGAGGATGCCGTCATCTTGAGGAAATCCCTCTTGCTATAGGAGATATTCCAACACTCAAAGTAATCGAGGTGGACAATTCCAGCCCTTCTGTACTGGCTTCTGCAAGAGAAATACAGCAGGCACAACTCGACAGTGGCAATGATCTTGAAGTTCGTTTAGGCACTTCCATGGAGATATAATCATGTGTTCCATCTTGTGGTTTTCTTTTTTTAATTTCTAGAATAAAAATTATATTGAATTTAAGAAAAAAAAAAACCAAATCAAATTTGGTTAAATTAAATCAATTACAGAATATATATACCTTTTATGTGTTTTGGTTGATATGCCTTTTAATTGTTGTGCAAGCTACAGCATATGTACAAAGTTGCTTCTTGTGAGAGAGATAGCTGGTGAGGAAGAGAAATCAGGCCATATGGCTTACAACTTTGAATCCCTTGTCCAAATCCTAGAGCACATTATAAACCCTGATCATGACCAACCCCTCTGGGTTCTTGATCCTACAAGAAACCACAAATTAAAACCCTCTTACAAAAGGTCTATTTCTTTATACATCTTTTCGAAAAAAGAATTTACAGTAATTACAGGTACTTATAGAAGACGAGGTTTGTGATAGGGGTATTATCCCAGTTGGACCTTTGATCGGAAGTACCCTTTAGTTAAAGAAAAATATCAAAAATGTTCATAGAATCCACATACTTCTAACGAGTCGGGTCGTGTCCTAACCAACCCGAATCTAGGACCCGAAACCTAAGCCGTTGATCTTCCAACAAATACCTTACCTAAAATAAATGCCACGTGGCCCTGTCCTGTACGGACATTTAAACCTATAAACCTCAACCTTAGTAACAACTTGCGACCAAAGTGAGCATCCTAAAATTGATCAAATTTTGCAACAAATTGTCCATAGGTTTTCCACATAACTCTCTTTTTCTTTTATGTTAATTTCAATATACTTACACGATATTGCTATATGTGTTAGACTTATCTTTCTCTAACAATACATTTTGGCCGAAATAAAATATGAAAAATCAAATCCGACAACTTATGACGAAATATATTAAGACCTGAACCTAATAAGCAAGTGCAGAAAATAAGACCAAATATACGAAAAAAGGTAAAAAGATAGATGACTAAATATATAATTACTAAAGACCAAAACAAGATATATCATATCTCACCAAAAATACCATTTTCCTTTATCTTATTTATTTCATCCATCAAAGCAAACAAAGGCTGTAAATTCTGTCCGACGAAAGTTTGAGTTTTTCACAAAGATATCAAATGATAAAGGATTCTATTACTACTTTCTTTTTTTAACTAAAGCCGATTTTACCTTTGCCTTTTTGGAAAATCAAGCACACTCCTAAATTGACACGCAGGGTTGTGGGACATCAATTGTTGTAATAGGGCAATTCTTGCGATCGATCGGTCAGTAATCATTCTGCCCATCGTCTCCCTCATTTTTCGTTTACTTTAAATTTACTGTCACTATTCTCTGATCATTCTGTTCTCTTGGTTCTTGTTGAAGTGGGGAAAAAGATTAAGGAGAAAGAATTTAAGAAAATAATTTTCCAATACTTTGCGTAACATTTTTCAACTCCCAATCTGTTCTTAAGATGTTTTTGCACTTGAATTAGTTGTAAAGTATCAGCCGGGACGATTTTGATTAAAGTTTAGAGCCCATTGTTATCAATTTGAGGCATTTTTTTTTCTGGGACCCTCAGTTTGATCATATATTAACGGTATTGGATTCTTGTTTTTCTTTTTCTTTGGCCCTATTAAATTTTAAACTTCGGCCCAGTTTGAATTTGTATCATGGACAGAATTGTCTCAGAGGCATCTGATTCTCTCTGCTCTGGCTGATTTTAATGTTTAATAGGGAACTGTTTGTCGCAATGAATTTGTGATATTTGAAGAAAAAGATTTTCTGGCCTGTTGAATTTTTTCGATGGAGAGCAGTGAAGGAGGAGCTGATCAGGCTTCTGGCTGGATGCAAGTAAAAAAGGTTTTTCTCACAAACCCTTTTGTTAGAGAGGTCAAAGAATGTATTGTTTGTGTTTTCCTGGACTAGAATTTTAACTTCGGTTGGCTCTTTGTTGTATTTTTGTATATGATGATCAGAATCTTTTTGTGGGCTGATGCTTTTTAATTTATGTTTCTTTGTACAAGGAGTTGAATATTTAATCTTGAGTTTGTTTGACTGCTTTATCACACGGAGAGGCTGGAGTGGATGATGACTGACGACTATTGTAGAATACATCTGAACTGGAGTTTCATTTGACATGTTAGAAAAATTTAGTGGAATGAATTAATTTCTTTCATTATATGTTGATGAATTTCACATTTTGCAATTCAGCCCAGCTCATAGTTTTAAGAGTCTCCACTTGTGTATTTGTTTGATATAGTGAGTATCATGAAACCAACGCATGTAACGTTCCAATCATGGTGATTATTCTGTGGACGACTTCATCAAAGTTGTGTGGCTTGCATAATCACAGTTTGTCTCTAGTACCAAACTCTCTCCATTTTGATAGTACTTTTTGCCATTTCCCATGGCTTTGCCCCTTTTATTTCTTCTGATGAGCATATGCGGATTTCACACTCGATTTTTCTAGCTAATGAGACAAAATGTGAAGCTTTCTCTTATCTACAATTTTTTCAGTTTCACTTACTTTGCTAGAGTCATTTCATGATCTTCTTTCTCAGAAGCACAGAAGCAATTCAAAATTCTCGCTACATGGTTGGGTTGAAGGGCTCTCTGGGAAACAGAGTGCCAGCAACACAAAAAACCGACTTTCATTGAGTCAAAAACTGGAGAATAAAATAAATGAAACCCGATCTTTAAATTCAAGTAAAGATCGTGCTATTCATGATGTCAGTAATGCTGCAAACTCTCTTTCTATCTCTACTGAGGATGGGTCAGTTGGTCATTACCTTGATAAATGTGTTGTTAGTCAAAATAGTGGAGACCTAGATTCATCTCATTCAGCAGCAATAGATACCAGAGATCCTAGAGACAAATTGGTTGTCAATCAGGAAAATTTCAAAGATGATGTCCTTCCAAAAATCAAGTGGGGTGACTTGGATGAGGGTACACTCATACATTATGGTAAAGCTTCTGGAGGTGGATTGAAGTTTGGGGGAATTAAAAATCACAGGCAGGTTTTTGCTGAGGCTGGGAGTTGTGAAGATCTTTCATGTGATGTTCTACTTGATCCTAAGGAGAACAAATTTGTTGGAGCAGCAGTTGATGAAGATAAGGTTCTTGCAAAACCTCATTCTATTTCTCCGAGGACGATATCTATCGAAGAAACCACTAAAGACGTGAATGAAGTGTCTTCAGAAGATGTTAAAGAGCAAATTACTTGCGAAAAAAGAGCTAGTCACAGTGCTACTATTTCAGGTTCTGACGTTGAGCATGACCAACTCAAGCAGGAAAATGACAACGTCTACAACCCATCTGGGGAAAATATTGCATGCGTAGCCAATGAAGAGGTGCCAATTACTAAATCAGCTAATCATTTAATTGAATATCGTTCCGATGTTTCTGTAGTGCCTCTTTCTGATGCCACTTCAAGCATGAGGACAAGTATCCTGTGTTCTGATGCAGTACTACGAGAGAACAGCGAAGCTGGAACCAGTGGAGAATCGCTGTTGGTAGCTTCAACAGAAGAGTTAGGTGATCAAAAACCTAAAGCAAATTCTGATGATTTACTGGAAGGCCGAGACACAGATGCTCTTGATTCAGATGCCACAGGTGAAAGCAAAGAAAGATTTAGAGAACGCCTTTGGTGCTTTCTGTTTGAAAACCTTAATAGGGCTGTCGATGAACTTTATCTTCTCTGTGAACTTGAATGTGATCTTGAGCAAATGAAAGAGGCTAGTCTTGTACTTGAGGAAGCTGCATCAGACTTTAGGGAACTGAAGTCTAGAGTTGAAAAGTTTGAGAAATTGAAAAGGTCCACATCTCATGGAGCTGATGGGACTCCATTGATAATGCAGCCTGATCATCGCAGACCGCATGCCCTCTCATGGGAGGTCAGCAATCGTGCCCTTCAGATGCAAATACACTACCATTTTGGTTTCAGTATGTAGATATTTAGACATTCTTTCTCCTTGATGATCAATGCTTTTACTTTATACTGGTATTAGTAATAATTAAATAACCAAGGATTGTTAAATAAGTAATAAATTACTGTCAGGATTGTAAGTAAAATTTGTATCTTCTTTTCTCTTGCAATGGTAAGTCACTAAGTCTGTAGTACTGTCATTTGATCATTGGGCTGAGACGTTTTTATTTTTCTTACTTATTTATAGTGAAGTGTACACATAATGTATTAACTTCTGAAATTGAGTTTTCTGTTGGTTAAACATGAACTATGATCCTTAAAGAAGTGTTTAAAAGAGATGATCATGGGAAGAGATGGAGAGTTGTTTGTGCAGTTTCAAGGACTTGTCTGAAATAAATTTCATTCATTAGCTGATAGTGGACAGAAATTTGACATCTAGTTTTACATATTGTTTACTTAAGTTCTTACTGTTTTACTCTGAGGGCAGGTCCGTCGAATGACAACTTCACCACGCAGGGCAGAGATCTTGTCTTCATCTCTTGAAGCTTTTAGGAAAATACAACAAGAGAGAATTAGTGAACGTGCCAACATTGCTGAGAATCTGCAGTCTGACAGCCATAGTTCCCATTTTGGAACAAGGGATAGTTTGAACTTGGAGAAGTCTGCTCAGAGAAGTGATAGAGTGGGAGATTCTAAAGAATTAAAAGAGAAGGGAAGGAAGCAGACTGAAGTCTTAGATTTGTCTCAGGGCTCAACTAAAGAAAAGAGAAATGTTGACTTAGGTAAATCAGGTTCTATGGCATCTAGGTTGCCTCAGAAGGAGGGTTCTGATATCCGTGTCTATGGAAAGAGCAGCAGGGAACTGCATGGATCTGCTTCTGACACAGAGAAGCTGCTTCATAAGAAAAACAAAATCTTAGCAGAACACACTGTTGAGAGAAATCTCAAATCAGCTGATCTCTTGAGAAGACATAATCCTTTCCCTGAAAAAGAAAGAGAAAGGAAAATTGGAAACTCAGGGAAGTCCATGGATGCTTGGAAGGAGAAGAGGAACTGGGAGGACATACTTGCATCTCCACGTCGTGTATCTTCCCGTTTCTCTTATTCACCAGGCATGAGCAGGAAAAGTGCTGAGCGAGTACGTGTTTTACATGATAAACTTATGTCTCCTGAGAAGAAGAAGAAATCAGCTCTCGATCTTAAAAAGGAAGCAGAAGAAAAACATGCCCGCGCCACAAGAATTAGAACTCAACTTGAAAATGAGAGACTTCAAAAGCTTCAACGGACATCAGAGAAACTGAACCGTGTAAATGAATGGCAAACTGTTCGCAGCAATAAGTTGCGAGAGTCAATGTTTGCTCGTCATCAGCGTAGTGAATCTAGGCATGAAGCTTACATAGCTGAAGTTGTGAGAAGAGCTGGTGATGAGAGCAGTAAAGTTAATGAGGTACGGTTCATCACCTCATTGAATGAAGAGAACAAAAAGCATATATTGCGGAAAAAACTCCAGGATTCTGAACTAAGGAGAGCAGAGAAACTTCAAGTAATAAAGATTAAACAGAAAGAGGACATGGCTAGGGAAGAAGCTGTTTTGGAACGTAAAAGACTTATTGAAGCCGAGAAGTTGCAGCGCCTTGCAGAGACTCAACGAAGAAAGGAAGAAGCTCAAGTGAGAAGGGAAGAAGAACGCAAAGCATCAAGTGCTGCACGCGAAGCCAAAGCTATGGAACAGATGCGAAGGAAAGAGATTCGAGCCAAAGCTCGGCAGGAGGAAGCAGAACTCTTGGCTCAAAAATTAGCTGAAAGACTCAGCGAAAGCGAACAGAGGCGGAAATTTTATCTAGAACAAATACGGGAAAGAGCGTCAATGGATTTTAGGGATCAATCTTCACCTTTATTGCGACGCTTAGCGGTTCAAGGTAGATCAACTCCATACAGTAATGGAGATGACAATCTCACAAATGATGGTGGCTGCACGGCAGGCTCTGGTATTTTAACCAGTGAGGCATTGCAACACTCACTAAAGCGAAGGATCAAAAGAATCCGGCAAAAACTTATGTCACTGAAACATGAATTTCCTGAGCCTTCCGTAGGACTCGAAAATTCTAGTCTCGGGTATAGGACTGCTGTTGGAACTGCAAGGGGAAAAATTGCTAGGTGGATTCAGGATTTGCAAAAACTTCGCCAAGCAAGAAAAGATGGTGCTGCTAATTTTGGACTTATAACTGCTGAAATGATCAAAGTATTCCACCTTCATTCTAAGCTTTTGATAGACTATATGTTCATGTTACTTGATATCAGTAATTTGTGTTTCAGCTGTCTCTTTGGAGTTAATTAATCATTGCATTTGACTTAAGTTTTCTTTTCTTCTTTTCTTCTTTTTTTCTTCCATTTAGTTCTTGGAGGGAAGAGATGCTGAGTTGCTGGCCTCTCGTCAAGCTGGTCTGCTAGATTTTATTGCTTCCACCCTGCCAGCTTCTCACACATCAAAACCTGAAGCGTGCCAGGTTACCATATACCTTTTAAGGCTTCTGAGAGTAGTGCTAGCAACGCCAACAAACAAATGCTATTTCCTTGTACAGAATCTCTTGCCACCAATCATCCCCTTGTTAGCGGCATCACTTGAAAATTATATTAAGATGGCAGCTTCATTAAATATCCCTGGCCCTACCAGTGTTGTCTCAAGTAAAACCTCAACTGGAAATTTAGAGTTAATTTCTGAAATATTGGATGGTTTTCTCTGGACTGTGGCAGCAATTATTGGTCATTTGAGCTGTAATGAGTACCAACTTCAGATGCTGGATGGTTTGATAGAGCTTGTTATTGCATACCAAATTATTCACCGGCTACGAGATCTTTTTGCACTTTATGATCGACCACAGGTGGAAGGATCCCCATTTCCTTCATCTATTCTCCTAGGTATCAATTTATTGACCGTTCTGACTTCCAAATTCAGATTTTCATCCTCAATAGACTGGGATTTGTCTGCTGTTGATGTATTGCAAGGAACTAAACTTGGACAGAAAAAGCTTTCTGGGCCTGCAGATTTAAGATTCACTTCATGTGAATCTAGTGTAGGTGGCAGACCGATTTTGCCAACGAATGGCAGCTTATCGACAGATTTGCCAGATGTACCAGAGGGTAGGGCGCTAGATGAGACTTCGATTATTCAAGGAACAACTAGCCCAATGGTCATTCCTGATAACTGTAATGATGTTGAGTGTATTGCTTCAAAGATCCAGACTGTGGATGAGTCTTTAAAAGCTCCAACAGAAGATAAACACCAGTGTGCTTCTGTTCAGAAGGATAAAAAT
The DNA here is from genome assembly GCF_000512975.1 of Sesamum indicum. Taxonomy (NCBI): domain Eukaryota; kingdom Viridiplantae; phylum Streptophyta; class Magnoliopsida; order Lamiales; family Pedaliaceae; genus Sesamum; species Sesamum indicum. The sequence goes on from NC_026152.1 coordinate 15,404,434, forward strand.
AACACTATAAGCAATAGCGCAGAACAAAGTGATGGGAATTGCTCCAACTTAAAGCAGCCGGCGACATTTCTTCTTTCAGCAATGTCTGAGACTGGTTTAGTCTGTCTTCCTTCCATGTTAACTGCTGTCCTCTTGCAGGCCAATAACCGGTTGTCTGCTGAACAGGTTATGTATACATCCACTTTTGCACGCATCTCATAGTTTGCTGGTTATTGTCTGCGCTGCACTAACTGTGTGCCTTTTTTTTTTTCATTCCTTGTTCTTTGTTGACTTGTTAGTAACTTTACTTGAAACAGTTCCTTGGGTGTCAGACATGGAACCTCACAATAATTTTCAGTCCAGTTTACTGCATGTTCCAGTTGTATGTTGCAGATCACAGTCCATTTTCTTGTTCTGGAGAACATTATTGTCTAAATTTTTGGATACTTCATCTCACTTTTCTTTATGAAGTTCATCACATAAATAGAAGATTTGGTTTAGTCTTTCACGTGCCCTCCGTTAACTGTATCCTTTTTCTTCTTTTTAAGTGAGCATGTGGATGCAGGTATTGAGGCCAGTAAATATTGCAATAGGGTAATTTAAAAAATGTAGTTTCTTGTTCATATTGTATCCACTTGGATGACTTACCTCAGTTAGGAGATACTTGGCATTCCCAGTTATCTTTTATCAATCATATAAATGTTCAGGATATTATTTGATTTCACTGTTTACAATCCATCCAACAATTTTCCAGTTTGAGTATTTTACGATTAATGTTATTAACTTGGTCCAGCAGCTCAAATGTTTTTAGATCCATAGCTCTCTATTTTTGTAGTAGTACGTGATGGATGAGCAAGATTTACTGGTGCCCTGGTGTCCTTTCTGCAATCTTACTTCTTACTTCATTCAATGAGTTGACTAGGATTTTGGTATTGATGTAAAGCTTTCTGTTCATTCTGTTTTAGATATAAGATTATGGTTTCACTCAAACACACTCAAGAAGAAGCATGTGAGTGTGTTTGTAAGCACTGGTGAATGTATGACATGTCATTTTTTGGTCTTTTTCAACCAAGAAAAGGAAGGCTTTTTAGTATGAGTTTATATTGTTAGCTCTATCTCATCTGGTATTGACTCTATTTCTTGTTGCATTTCTGACCCAGTTTTTCCAGAAAAATGAAAAAGTTTCTAAACCGGATATAAAATTGGGCATAGCCAAGTAAAAATCCAACTTATTATATTAAGAGACATCATATTTGAACTTCAATTTAGGTATCATAGGCAAGGTCAATAGTTTTGACTTTTGAGTTAGAACATCAAATTCTATCCTCAATTGTACGTATTGTATTTATTCAGAATTTCTCATGTGGGCTATTAAAATTTGTGACTGGGGCTGTGTTGAGAGCTTTTAAGAATTTTAATGTGTGTCCACCAGTAGGCACTAAATACTTTTTGTTGAACCATATATTTCAGTCCTCGTATGTCCTTCCATCTAATTTCGAGGAAGTGGCGACTGGAGTTTTGAAGGTGTTGAACAATCTGGCTCTAATAGACGTAATTTTCATCCAGAAAATGCTGGTAAATCCAACTCCTGCAGGGGGCTTTTAGTTAGTGACTACTGGCTTGCCTCTCCTTCACAAGTTGAGACATTTTCCCTTTATTTTCCTTGTTTCCTTTTTATCCAAAACCGATTTTTTTTTCCTCCTAAATTAATTGCAGGCCCGGCCAGACCTCAAAATGGAGTTCTTTCACTTGATGAGTTTCATCCTTTCTCATTGCACAAGCAATTGGGTAGTAGCCACTGATAAGGTAATATCACACTCGTCTTTGTCAATATCAAGTAGCATATAAAGTGGGCACGCTTGCCAGATGTGCACATGAACTGAATCTGTCTTAGCAATTCAGGAGCTGACAGTAATTTCTTTAATGACATGACAGGCTTATGCCACGCATAAAATGAATAATTAGAAAACCTACTAATTTACTTCTGATACCGTATATGGAGAAGATGACCTTTGATCTATCAATTTCTGTATCTCCTTACTGACGATAGTTTTCATTAGGTATATCATCTTGTCTGTCTTTAGTTTCTTATTTTCTTTCTTTCCTCTCTTGTTTTGGTCTAACAAGTCTATTCATGTGAACAAATCCTCAACTCCTATGGTTAGATAAAGTTTCTATGCCCTTATGCAATTGTTATTAGTTGGAACATTGGCATTGCAGCATCTCCAATGCTATTAAATGCCATATCCGCTGTGGGATTCGTTGTCACTAGAAGCATTTGTGTAATATTAAAATGGTGATGATCATGGTTCAAAGTATCAGGACTGGTCGCGGCTGATTCAAGAGCATCTGCTTGTATTCACCTGAGTATATATGTATCATTGATAATATTGGATGATATCATTAAAACCATGATAATCAGTTATATAAGCATATTATCAGTGATTAATATTCTATAACATCATATTATCATGAACTCTATATGCATTAATCAAACTACATTTTTTCCTCTTAGAGATCTTGTAATGTGATTTACTTGGTGTTATTGCATGTACAATGAATATTTTCTTATTTCTATTAATAAACTACCTTTTGTTACATACTCATTTTTTAGAATAATATTTTATTCGATTTTATTTCAAAATTCTTGACATACATTAATGGGTAATAATTTTTGTTATTTGTATTTTATTTTATAACTTGACAATTTCTTAAAAAAAATTAGCATTTGATGATGTATTTATTTCATATCACCTCACAATATCCGGATACACCATATTCTATGTGGAACAACACTTATGATATTAACGATGAGACCCATTACTTTGAACTGGGATAGTAATTGGATATGAATTTTCATTTTCCTCTTTCCTTTGGCATCCTATTGCTACCTTATTCGAAGTTTTTTCTTTTCCCTATGTCATACACCAAGATCATTCAGTTATCTGCTAATACAGTATTAATGGTAGTTTTATCATTTGCTTATTGTATTGTCCTAAGTTATAGGAAGAGATACGCATACGTCTGGGCGTTTGATATACCAAAAAAGCCCATACTTTTATGCACACTGCTACATTATCCGGCTGTCAGTAACCAGTTGAGACAAAGTTCTTTTCCAGATTAGGATTCTTGATCTTTCTAACTTTAGTGGAATTATATTTACTGGTCATTGCCTTTAGTTTAGACCAAATGACATACATAAATGTCCTTCCACGAAAGTTCCTCAAAAGCGGCCTCAGATGTTTTAATGATGTTACATATTCTGTCTCTTGCTTGATTTTCTTAACAGAACTTTTTGAATTTTCTTCATTTCTTAGATTGGTATGCTCCTGCTGGAATCTTTGTCACTTCTTGGTTATTTCGCGTTGTTCCACCCAGAGAATCAAGCCGTCCTTCGCTGGGGAAAGAGCCCTACTATCCTGCACAAGGTCAGTAGATTTTGGGCGCATCTCTTACAAATGCGGATTTTCATTTACAGAATCAGTCTAACTAGGGCCGGTGGAACAGGTCTGCGATTTGCCTTTTGTGTTCTTCAGTGATCCAGAATTGATGCCCGTTTTGGCGGGCACACTAGTTGCTGCCTCTTACGGGTGTGAACAGAACAAGGCTGTCATTCAGCAAGAACTAAGCATGGACATGCTTCTTCCGTCCCTTAGGTTGTGCAAAAGCAGTATGCCTGCAATTCACTCCAATTTGGTTCAGAATGTTCTTCCAGCTGAGGATTCTACTGAACAGAATCAGATGGGTCCTGAAAGAAAAGTTCAGGCCGATGTTTCTCAGAAATATAATCGGAACTATCCAAAAAACACTCGTGTCCTCCCACAGAGATGCGGGGTTCCAGCTAGTAACATCAGACCTACCAAGGCAAGAAACCAGAGAGACAACAAATTTATGAAGCTTAATGAAGAAATGCATTTGGGCCCTGCTCAATCTGCTTCTGAAACATCGACATTGATGCTGCACTGTAGGTTTCCTGTAAGCTTCATAGATAAAGCCGAACAGTTTTTCACAGCAGAGATTAACACCAGCAATGGTGAATTGGTCTGATTTGAACGCAGTCTTCTAGTACACAAAGAGTCACACAATTTTCTTTAGTTTAGAAAGAAAGGTTCTGTTTCCTTGATAGAAGAATGGAGAAATCCATCACTCAACATTTAGATGCATGAATTACGAACAAATACATCACTCTTTAAATCAAAATATCAAATACCAACTGAAATAAGCATACTGGCATTTGCATTAGTAGAACTTCAGGGCAAGATTTACTTGGTTCGATCTTTAAGGCTGCATTTTGATTAAAACATTGGACCAAGTTTGTCTTGCCATTGGTGATAAGTAGTCGTGTATAATATATTCTTGTGGCATCTCTGTAAACTATACTTGGATCCCATTGTACAGTATTCATGATTCATTCTAAAGAAATCGGGTAACTAGTTCTTTTTAGTGTTTGTGGAAGCAATGCTTGTGTTTTGTCAAGCCCACAAACAGAAGCATTTACGTGGTATTAGAGCAAATTATCATGTCAGAGAAATTGTGACGTACTGATTATCGGTGCACTGATATCAAATAGCATGAATATAAAGGTGGTGACGAAGAATTAAGAGGATCTCCGGGCTCTCCATTTCTAACTTCTGACGAGTTCCAATACAATTAACACTGCACAGGTTGTGCAGAATTAGAGTGGTTTATCCACATTTCCATAATATAGAGATCTATGAAGGCATTTCTTTTTCGTCTTTCCACTTTCATCAACTTTCAGCGCTTTATAGAGGTTGTGCAGAATAACTCGAGCTTCCACTATTTTTCACTCCCTCTTTCACCTTTCAAGGATTCTCGTGCTTTGTTTCTACTATACACGTAGATTCTGCAAAATTACTGGTGCTTCCCAGTTGGCATCTTTTTCTGCAGTGAACAGGTCCTGGGCCCTCACCACTACCAGAGCAGATATTTTCTGAAGAAGATTTCTTGAGCAGTTCTTGCTCTTCATTTTGCTCCTTAGTTGTATTAACATCAACACCAGAATATGCGCTTCCCGGGATCTCAATTAGTAGATCATCGTCCAGATCATTACTTGGGAACTTTGAGTCACAACCCTGAAAGCAAAGAACGAATAAAATATGACTAGAATAAGTAACACTGGTCTTTTATATCAGGTATAATGCTCACATTCACCTTAACCTAAAAAGTAAGTGACTGATGAATCTTGATGAGCGTAATATAGCATACTGAAAGAACATTACGAATTTTCACTTCAATTTTACTTCACATGAACCTCAATCTAATTCTGATTTTGATCATGAAATCAGAAAATCTAGAGAATACTTCCTAGAGTTTATCAAGAAGAGGGCAACATCCATTACATGATGAACTGACAAATCTTTTACCAAGCCCAATGGTACATTATAGTCCATTTCCGTTCAATAGAAAGTCCCTCTAAACATTGGAATTTGGCATCCCAGCAAATCAATGAACTAAAAAAAGTGTGTTACCCAAACCGATGCCAAATCAAATTTACATGTGTATGTGTATGCATATACGTTATTTGCAATGGGGAGTTCAAACTTCGAATGGCAAAAATGTTTCTTTACTATCTCATCCAGTTGATGATCAATCAATGACTAGGAGTTTTTTAATTTCTCCATAGGAGCACCTATTTGAGTAGGAATACTATAGCACCTGAACCAAATCGGTTTCTGCAGACTGCTTGACGACATTTATGAGGCTGGTCAGTGTGTCTTTGAGTTGCTTCTTAGCCTTGTTCCTAGCAATACGCCGTTCTGCATTTTGTGCAGTGGTAACATCAGCATGACAAGCAACACAGAGGGTCCTCATGTTCTCTAACTTGCATTCACCTGGAGAAATCAAACAGAGAATTCATCAGAACTTGCCATTCTTTTACTTGCACTAATCTTTCGAAATTAAGACAACCATAACCACCGGTAAACATGACTGATCTAAAATTCAGATCGCTCAGCAACAGCAGTAGATTACAAAACGCCACCTTGGGAGCATTTTTGAGCATGTGGGGGGTGGTGGGGGGAGGCACATGGCTCTTTAGAGCTATTTATAATAGAAATAAATGAGTAAAATCAACCTGTAAGACATCAGAGGATTAATGAGAGAGCAAATTCAAAAACAATAAATCTAAACAATACAATTGTGACATACCTCCCCCCTTATAAACAGGTATGATGTGATCAGCATGCCAAGCATTGCCTTCTGCAGGGTCATGAACAAGCTTCTCCAGTCTGCAAAATGGCAAACAAACAGATTGAATGGAAACCTATAGAAGAGTACTACTTTGAAAATGATGACTGCATTTATTAGCCTCAGTTCTCTGTCCCCAAGAACCATAATCTCAAGAAGGCAAAGAAATGGATTGTAAACTTATGGACGCACTAGCACCGCAAAGAGTTTCACGAGGACCCTTTACTAGTTCAATAGTGTACTATCTAGCCTCTTCACCCTATTTTCCATGTCAATTACACTGACACATTGGAACAATCAATCTCAAATTTCAATTAGAAGACATTATGTGTAGCCAAAAAACAAAGAAGTTTATGCCCAGGAAGAATACAAGCAGTACATGGAGTTAGAATCATTTCCTATAACAGGGACAATGCATGAAATAACCAGCAAACCTCCAACTCCAGCATTCTAACACCTGTGATAAACCCCAGGCCAAGAAACCATCATCCCTGTTACATTAAAGGCCTACTCCCACAAGAACATTATGGTACCAGTTTTATCAATGCATCAAAGCGATAATAGAAAATAAAAGAAGGCACTATAGGCGAGACAACCTCAAATATTCTTGTAACAAAATTGTGGAACCCCACAACACATTGATAAAATAACCAGAGAAAAACCTCCCAAAATGCATTTCAACTACGAATTCAACTTGAGTTGAGTCAGCTTGCGAGCTTCAGAGCGGCTCAAGTTGAACTTAAGCTCGAGCTCCTACTCTTTGATAAGTTGAACTTGATGCAACAGTCCACGATTCCAAGTGCAACACTGCTGCTGGAGAGTAACTTTTGTTACTTAACCAGAGCTAGGAGGTTTGAAAACATTTCCCCAAATTAAATTTCTAGAATGTATAGAGTGTAACAAGTATTTAAAAGCCAGGTAGAGAAGTTTCATATGAGCTGCCTTATAGATATCTTTTAGTATGTGACATGCTCCAAGGACTCCAGAAGCCCACTTACAGTTGGAGGATATTTGTGATTATCACCATTCATTTGGGTAGTGTTGCATTTGTAGGCACCAAGGTATATAGAAGCAAGTTTGAGTTAATAAACTCTTATTAAGGCATTCCCTTGCTTTCTTTACTCTAACGGTCTAACCTTTAATCACTTTCAACACTCACACACAAACACTTCAAGCAAGGCTGACTTAGCTAGCCGGGATGGATTGTTGAAGGAGCTGAAGCTGCCCAGTAACTATTTTAAGTTCAAATCCGTGGCAAGTGTCGAAGCAAGATCCTGCTCCTGTCAGAGGGTGAGAAACGTGTGTGAGTGCCTGAGGTAGGGCCATCCAAAAGGGGCCCACAGCGTATGAGAGTCTGCATGAATTGGGGAGATGGCAACGTGGGAAATATATGAGGCTTCCATCGTACATCGGGTCAGAGAAGAGTATAAAACCTTTTCTGATAAGTAAAACACAAAAAAGAGATTGCACGGATAAGGAGGTGGCAAGGTTATTGATTAAGATGTTGTAAAGTAGTGGGGGGCTACCATGGGGTATTGCAATGACAGCAAATCCTGCTTTATGGGATGATTGTGGAGGAAACTCGTCAAACTCTTGGGATCAGAGTTCCGCTTCATGACAAGCTTGTGAAGGAACCACCAGTATTGAATTTGTGAAGACGAGGCTGTGTTGAACCTTGTTGATGTATAATCATGGACAGAGGTACTAAAATGGTGTAGATTATTTACAATAGTCACATGACTATATAAAGTAGCAGGATGCTAAGAAGGAAACTGCACAAGTGGTTTATACGGAGGAAGAGTTTCATAAACACTTAATAAGACAAATTCTGCAAAAGAACTTTAAGATCTGACTAAAATAATTTAAATGTCATAGAAAGTAAGGTGAACGTACAGTTTATCTCGTTTCGCAATATTTGGAGCCACTTTCATAATATATGCTCGCCGCATCTCAACTGATAGAGGTCTCAAACGATTTACAAGTTGATGGCAGTCTAATTGGCAATTAGTGCAAAGGCCACGTTCAACTTGGAAAAGCCCCTGCAAGCCTCTCACAGTTAATTCTAGTATGTCTCTGGTAACAAAAACACATGACTTGAATCATATAGGTAACATGGAAGCAATAACAAGTAATCCAGGTCAAAACCTCACGAAGATATCTATTGCTAGTCCGTGAGCGATATTCTTCAAAGCAATCCAAACTACAGAAAAGATCCTCAAAGAATTGCGGCACCTTAGCGTTGTTTCCCCTGCAATCAAAATTAATGCATAACTCATTCCTTGCTTCGCTAGAAAAGGAGTTAGTTGTCTAGACCTACTTGCAAGGAGTCTGGCATAGCTTGCATAATGGGTCATCCATGTCAGACCATCCTTGAAGGTAAAGTTTCTCTTTCCGACCATGACCACCATAGAGAGTGACTTTCCTCCATGCAGCATTGGATGGTAATGGATGGCTTATTTCAGCTGTAGGTGTTTTACGCCTTCGACTTCCACCACCTCTCAGTAGTCCCTTAGAAAAGAAGCAGAATTGTCAGTCAATAAGCTTCTAGCAGCAATTTATGAACAAATGATTTAACTTAAGAAGACAGACAACAAAATGCAGCAGTAACGCTTATTAATACCCAAGACAAAATACACATACCCCATCATCATGGTTAAGACTTTCGTTCAAATAGCACAGTTCACAAGATAGTGGAAGTTGCAACGGTTTGTTGGTCAATTTCCTCTTCTCAATAGGCCTCAACTTCTTCCACTCATTGATGAATGCCATAAGAGCTTCCCTATATAGTGGATTATCTGCAATAGATTTAGTACACGTTTTATCAGTTCCCTCTGCAAGTGCACGACACTCAACATCCTCTTGCCGGAGATTCTCAAAAAGTGGTCTTGGTCTTGAATCTGTTCCAGGGGTGCAGGAATACAGGTGGATCCTTCCAGTATGTTGGCTCACCTGAGTACAACTAGAACTTCAGCAATAAAATCCATATTTCTAGAATACTAAAGCATATAAAAGTGAATGTGTTGGGTCATTTACATCTTGACGTTTACCATTCCTTATACGCAAGGAATATAGAAGAAATAAGTCTGGCTATTGCATCATTTATAATATTTTAAGTGACACCATTTTTAAAGATCTATATCGAAGGGGGCCATAGCTGGAGCTTATGAGTGAATTTATTGGCTCAGAAACACATGCACCACAAGATGATAATGAGCTAAGAAGCCAAAGAACCAAAAAAGAGTAACTTGAGCAACAGAAAAGTTGATACCAAGAAGAAGCTGAAATTTATTAAGAATACATCTCTAGAAGGTGAAACATTTGCAAATGAATGCAGAAGCTGGAACCATGGATCAATATAGCCTAGTATCATCATATAGATAAGTTCCTATCAAGTACCTCTTGCTAGCTAGACTAAAATTCTTTCAATAGTTAATGATTTCAAACAACTAAAATACAGAATAAAAATCACCTCAATCAGCACGTAGCACAATTAAGAAGTAGCATCTTTTAAGCCTGTATTCAAGAATGACAAGTCTAAAAGTCTAACTAACTTCTACCATGCGGATCTAGCAAGGAGGGGTAGCTGATATGTTTACATCATTAGCCAAGAAAATTTTGAGAAGATTAGTATTATCCATGAACAATGATGTAACAATTGTAAACCTAATAAAACAAAACTCAGTCTACCTCAAACCGGAGAGTGGACAGGATAGAGCTCTTAACTCCATATTCAACATTATTGGCGCTTCCATCTCCATTTACAGTTGTTTTACTTTCATTTCTTTGCCCACCCTTATTGGCTTCAACATGTGTCTCAGAAGACACCCTTAGAAGCCGCGAACCATGATTTATGCAAGAATTCTGGATTGTGATTACTTTCTTGCTCTTCTCACTTGCAGTCCTGGTGGTTTCTAGATAAGATACACCTTCAACCTGAGTAGCATTGAGCACCCAATACCCGCACATAGAATGTGTCCAAAAAAAAAAACAATAACTCTAAAGTTAGATCTTAAGCAAAAAAAAAAAATCAAGGTCAGAAAGTATTGAACAGAAAATCAAATAAGGTAGTTAAGATGACTACATGAGTTTTAAATTTAGCAAAGGAGAGAGCCTTATTACACAGTAGCCATGCATCACGCATGCTTATAATAATGCCACCCTTACAGAGCAGTCACATAATAAGTCAGATAAAAGCTTAACTTCTCATTTTCTACATCCTAGAAATTACTTTAAAATGATACCTTTATTTCCTGTATAGCATCATGCTTCCCATTTACAGTAGAAGAAACACGAAGTAAACTCCTATTCAGCTGCTGCCACTGTAACTCATCTGAAGTATCCTGATAGTTAGAAAGAGGAGAAAGAACAAAAAATGTAAATGGTGCACAAGGAAATTCTATAGAAAATGCTCAAGCAAGATAACTATCATCTATTTTATGTCAGAAACAGGCACCTTTGCGCAGAATATATATATATTCACTGGTCTCTTTTGCCCATGCCTATGAGCTCGATCTTCAGCCTTCAAATGTTTCAAGGATACAAGCATTAAATGTAAATACAAATATTATTAATCTATTAGCAGAAAAGTTCAAGCAACATTAAAATCTTGTCATACTGCAAAATTAAGACATGGTATGGCCATGCCCCCCCCCCCATATCTGAGACTATAATGGTGTGAAGGCACCAACAATAACTCTAAATAGATCAATTTTGAGATTATAAAAGAGAATAAGATATCGCTAATCTTTACGAATGAAAGGAAAATAAAGTTCGCAGTATGTAGAATTCTGAATAAAATTAAGACACTAATTTGTTAATAATCAACCATAAAAAAATCTGAATTTATCATAAACATATTGCAAGTCTGAGAGTTCAGTTTAAAAGTCAGAAAACAACTAACCTGAGTCTATCAGACTCTCTCAGACCTAAAATTTTGCACTAACAAATCCTTTGTGCTATATCACTGCATGCACCATCAGGGCTTTCATGAAAGTTCTTACAAAAAGACAATTCCTAGCTGACAACTTAATACATGCACATAGCTGCCTCAATCAAAACAAAGGTGAAAAAAGAAAATGAACAGCTACACTTGTGGTAAAAGCCTGCAACTACCTGAACAGACAGCAGGTGGAACTTTATCCACCAAAAAATTGAAAATCTTGCTGCTACAACTCCATGTTACAATATAAGCCGATGATTGATCTTAATCAAGATGTATATATTTGTTTCATCAGAATAAAACCTATTTCTAATAAACTGAGCAACCAAAAGAATGGATATTTCATAGCATCAAGGAGTTTGAAACCCCTCTTTTAAATATATTCCTTTCACATCCAAAAAAAGAGGAAAAAGAAAGAAGTGAAAAAGAAAACTATCCCAACTTAAAGAACCCCTCTCTAAGAAATTATAAAGGGGAAAAAATAAATTGAAGCATGATGAAATATTAACTTAATTAGGTTAGTACAATGATCATCAAACTTCAACATAGAGAAAACACAAAATACTAAACAAACGCACCTGTTGAATATCACCCGGTCTCATAGGTAACTCCAGGAACACAACATTGTCCGCTGATGTTAGATTAAGCCCAGCGCCTCCAGCACGAATGCCAATTAATGCAATTTTAACCTGAGAAAAGCAATAAGGTATGAATAAGTGAGGCAGGAAAAGAATTTTTATTCTTGTCTCCTGGACTCTAAAATAAAAACTAAAACAACCAGGTCAAGAATAGTAAGTATAATGGCATTAGGACTCAGAAGAAGCCAAAATAATAGAAGCGAAAATTCCTGAAGCATCCATTTTTATTATTAGGCAGCCACTTCAGAAAGCAAATGCCCAGAAGCCCAAATAAGGGTCCGGAACTGAATAATAAACACCATGAACGAGCAAAACATAAATAGACCAGGAATGATTAAGGAAGAACACAACCTTACCTCTTTTGATGATTGGAAAATTTGGATGGCTGATTGCCTATCAATACCCGTTATGGTACAGTCAATGCGGACAAACTGTATTCCTTTCTCACATAGAAATGCCTGTGTCATAGCATAACTATAGTCAGTACAAATAAGTGCCTACTAATAGCAGAAGATATATGTCAGCATATGTAGTGCAATGCCAGTGGAATTCAAGGAAAGTACAAGCATAGATATCTCTACCACAGGCCAATTATGTTAAGTGTTCCCATCACTATTGCATCTTTGAGAGGATGACATTTTTAACCACTTAAGGTGCAATAGTGCATAAGCTACGCATACAGCATGTCATCATGTTAATAGGATGAAGATGCTACAGTATTAAACAAAGAAATTTTCAGACAAAGTAGGCACAGAAATTGTTCATATGTTAGAACCACCAATAGCACAAACACAGTGATTATTTCCTTAGAAGGTGCCAAGTCATTTCATGAGAGAGAGCACAGCATACAAGTTTGACCCTTAGCCAATGTCATAATTTGTCAAAGCTGATAAAAGATCCATAAAACTAATTGCCTCTTCAGTTTGCAAGTAAAACATTGATATGTATCTTTACAACCATACTTAAAAATATATATATATTGTAGATGTACATATTTGACTATAAATGATTTCAAACATGAAACAGTACTAGGCATCTCATTATGAACTTCCTACAACTAAAACAGAGATTATCCCACACTTTAATCCAGTGCCTTTGTACTAAAATTTTGACCACTCACAGTTCCGAATCCTTACCTATGTCCAACAATTTCTCGTTATTGCAAGCAACATAAGTTGCTCAAATAGGCAGTCAGTTTGCTAATAGTTTCAACAATAAACAAACTGTTGCAATGGATGACACCATAAGGCTCTAGTTTCAAAAAAACTAGCCTTCATTTTCTTTTTCTAGATAAGTTGGTAGGAGAACAAGAAGAAAGTGAAAAATTTCCTTTTCATCTACCAGTGGACTGCATGTCAAGCAGGTCAGAGAAAAACTTAAAGCAAGACAAACAAGACAAAGCAAAAGAGGAGATTCATATATTGCTTCTCTCTTTGGCATAAATGTTATGAATTCCATGAAACAAATATTAGGAAGATTTTCCAACCACAAAAAGCATTCTCACCTGCACTCCATCAAGCACCTTATGATGATAAGCAAATACAATCATTTTGTGGGAACCAGAACTGTCTTCCCTGGTTTCCTCTCCATCCACCTCCGCCATGATGGGATGTATAGAGAGCCACTCAAAGAATCCAGGTAGCTTTGCTATACCAAGTGCTGATAGTTTCTTTGACAATTTCGTATTCATGTCACTTTCTGCATGATGCAAAAAAATATATTTATCATGAAAATATGTAAAAATGCTGCAACTCATACAAGTAAAAAACTCTCTAAACACACTTCAATGTTCTAAAAGCTTCAAACATGTATCTTTTCTGTTTCATTTCTATCTATTATATAACATGTGCATATGCATCAGTTTTATTGTGCATAAGGAAACTACAAAGCTTCAGCAAACCAGGCAATGGTATTATCTGATAAATTCCACCAGTTGCAAAGCTGCCCAAACTCAACCTCATCATGTTTCTATATCACTTTAAGTGATCAAGATCCGTAATGAAGATTCTAGAGAATCAGCATTCTTTTGAAAAAGATTATATACATAGATAAACTGCCTCAGGGAGTGACACTTTAAAAAATGAATAGCAATATCAGACTAAGGTACCAAAGACAGTCACAGAAGAATGATTTGCAGAGGAACATGATTTCACCATAATATCGCAGATGCTAATACTGCTAGGTTTCAAAATAAAAAGCTCGAAAAGAGGAAGTCTTACATGGTTCAGTGTAAATAATTGATTTTACCCGCAAAATGCCCAGTCACTAGTTATGTGGGCATTCCAAGTTGCAACACAATTGACCAAAAGTATGTTAATGATCAACAATAAGACAAAAAGTAATTAGGCAGCTGAGATGGAAAAAATCCAAAATAGCCTGTTCACAACCAATCAACCCTATAACAATAATAACAAAGGCTACCATCACAGGAATCTTCACATTTTTAATTAACCATTCTAACATTCAGAGAACAAAGATATTATTAAACAATTTAGGAACTGACACAGAAAAAACCCATTATCAGCTACCTAGATCAGTCAAAGCATCTTACACATTTACTTAACCCATAGTTCCATGACCGAGCACCAGAATACTGCTGGATGCTTCTCTATGAAGCTATCATTATCTTGGTCTGAAACTTTCTCAAAACATACCCAGAATTAACAAGCAATATAAAAACTCAAATAAGAATGATGAGTAAAGCTACAGCAACAGAAAACTCAAGCTAAATTGAGCAATAACTTTGCATTTCACAATTGTCAACCTTACAGTCAGTGAAGCGTCAAAAAAGAACCATCAAAGAATGACATTCAATTACAAAGAAGATCAGCATCATTCGAGAAGATTCTGTGACAGAATAAACAGCAAGAGGAATAATACTGCAGACGATGGGTTGTATATTGCAGGCTGGAGCTAATAAACAAAATATTGATGCATCACTAACAGGTATTTACTGCATTAACAGCAAGTTCTCAGTAAACATGGGGTATGAAATTAAAGGGAACCAAAAGTACCTTGGTCTTCCTCAGAAATGTGGACAGATGCATCTTCAGTATCACTGTCTTCAGAAGCATCAACATTTTGCAGCCCCAGAGTTACCATTGCAAAATTAATATCTGATCTCCTCAAAACTAACTTTATTATTTGCCGACGTTTGGGTGGTAATTGCAACAAAACATGCTCCTTTAGGCGTCTTACCTGTACCATAGTTGAAAAGAATCCAATATTAGCCAAAGAAATTCCAAATCAGAAAAGACAAGAGAAGAAAAATCAAAACTTCAACAAACAAATTATGTCTTAATATTAAAATATCCACAGCATAGAATAAGATGGACAAGTAAAAATCATCTATTTCAGCAACATGTACTCTGATTTTAAAAGATCTCAACCACTTAGGTCCTCGATCAAATGACACAGGAAGGCTTTTAGAGAGCACAGCAGTAACTGCTATAGTGGTACAGCTACAGGAGAAGTGTATATTTTGATACTACATTTCGAAAAACATTGAAAATGATGCCCAGTTTGTCAACGAAAATCATGAATCTGTTCCAACGACCAGCATTATTAGACTTCAGAAAAATCACACTTCTATTCGATAGTCAATTAAAGGCCACGATTTGGTTTGTAGAGGGCACTACAAGAATTGGCAATTGATATGGTGCATATACCTAAGAATATATAAGCAACTAACTGTCATAAGAGTCCAAGAGTTATTGTTCATGACATCAGATTTGGGACAACCATCACCACAAATCTAGAGTAATGTTCCCGTCAACCAGGTCTATTAACATAACAAAACTTGATGTTTTGAATACATCGAAAGAGAAGCACTCATAATATAAAGAGAAATACAAAGGCCTCACCATAATACTTTGCTTCAGTAAAATATTTAATTCCTCCAGACGTATCCCCCTCGAGAAATCCTACAAAGAAGATATGATAGTGAATTTTTTTAAAAAAACAACAAATCGTAGCTGATACAAAAAGGGAAATTTTGTTAATGAATATCAGTAAATGAGAAATGCAGGAAGCTGACAAATGTGGTTAGACCCAGGGAGCAGGGCGTAAAAGAAAAGAAACTTGTACAACAAAAATTAGTAAGATCACATTAATTAGATTTTTATACCATAGATTATAAGTGCCAGGCACAAGCCAGATGAAAACGTTCACACTTTTCAGCACTTTCAGAGAGACATAGTACTCAAAGAACGAACCCAAATTTACCTGAAAAACTTTTCCTTGACAACCCCTGACAAATTTGACAGAGCAGTAAGTTTTTGCAAATTCATACTTGGTCTGCCCAAGCAAACCCGGCCTGCATCAATTAAAACAAATTACCAATAAAACAGAAAGGTCAATAACAACTCAAAGCTATGAAAAATCCAAACTACTTACCATAACATGTTTACCTGATGAAAAATGTCATAAGGTCTATTGTCACCTAGCAAAATATGCAACCCAATATTAGCATTCTTTTAAATTTAAATATGAGCCACATAGAATTCATACAATGAAAAGAGATTAATATACATTTAATAGGCAAAATCTCACTTTTGGTTCCATTAGATAGGTCATTATCATTTTTGGTTCCGAGCTTTACGGGCTCAACTCTTTTGGTCCCAAAACCCTAAATTTTTAACAGTTTCGGACCTGTTCTGTTAACTTTTTACAAAAACGGCACCTAATTAGACATGTGCCGGTAGTCAACGGTCAGGGTGCAGAAAAAAATGCCCTTCAGCTGTTCATGCATCTTCTTGGTGGGAAAAAATGACGCCAACTCTCCTTCTAGCCTATTTATACATGTAAAAAACCCACGACATTATTCTCCCTATTGACAACAAAATATTACACAACACTTTCATCTTTTTTCATCACTATAGCCTATTTATATTTGTAAAAAACCCACAATATCTTTTTTCATCACAAAAAAAAAACACTTCACTCCCTTTTACTAAGTAAAGTGGTAGTAGTTTTTGGCAAATTTTCAAGATGTAATGTGGATTATGATCTTCAGTTCCACTTTCTGTTTGACTACTTCTTGTTCTTGTTCTATGTATTTTCAACAGGATTTTGGTTGTTTAAATCTACAGGACTTATTCTTACACATTTAAAGACAACATAAGCTACATTTACTTGCAAAAAAGGCATATCCATTAGTCATTTATACATAATTGACCATTACTAAAAGGTCATCTAGTAATATATAAAAACATAATATAGTACATAGTTCCGAATTGTTCAAACTACCAACATACATAACAACAGCACAAAAACCCGATCATTACAAAAACCAAAATTTGATTTCTTCAATGCAATTTTCGAATTTCTTCATCTTGCAAATTCAATCGGCATAACAAACCAGAAATTATTACAGTAGCTCTTGCGCATATTGGTGGATCAAACCACATCAAAAGTCCACATCACCTCTACCTCTCCTCGAAGAACAACTATAAAACCTTCTACTTGGATTGTCACTTGTCCACGAGGTTTTAAATGAGCAGCCTTGTGACAATAGCATTCAATATTTGAAGCATTTTTAGAAGTTTGTGACATCTTTTGGCTACAGTGATGAAAAAGATGAAAATGTTGTGTAATATTTTGTTGTGAATAGGGGGAAGAATGTTGTGGGTTCTTTTACATGTATAAATAGGCTAGAAGGAGAGTTGGCGCCATTTTTTCCCTCCAAGAAGCTACATAATTGGCTAAAAGGCATTTTTTTCGCACCCTGACCATTGATTAACGGCACATGTCTAATCATGTGCCGTTTCCGTTAAAAGTTAATGGAACATGACCAAAGCTGTTAAAAATTTAAGGTTTGGAGACCAAAAATGTTTAGCCCATAAAGCTCAGAACCAAAAATGATAATGGCCCTATCTAGTGGGACCAAAAATGAGATTTTGCCATATTTAATATAAGCTATTAAAAGGTAAGATGATTTCAGCACCTTGACAAAGAGGGAGTTCCTGACAGTAGAATCAGATGCTTGACCTTTGCAGCCACATCAAGTACAACTTTTAGCTGTAGAAAGTGAACTTTAACTGTGGTGAGTAACTATGGAAATGAAGTTTGCATGTTTATATAAATGTACAAAATCGTCTCTACATCTAAAAGGTTCTCAGGCATTAAGAAAGCAAAAACACAACAAAAATTAAATAGCTCAAGAAGTTGCATGAACCAAGAAGCAGTAAAGTCATATCACATCCATGTTGCAAAGAAAGTGAAGAGAAATAGTGAAATTTGTGCTCAGCGTAATAGCATAGAGTGCATGATCTTAACAGTGAAGAGTGAAGCAAAGAGAAAGCATTGATAAATTTCTCTCCCCCGAGTTTAAATTTGAAATAACCAAAGGGTATTTAATGAAGAAGCCTGCTCTAGGAAGCAACTATTTGAATAGAAAGGTCAGGACTATAGTCTTGCCTATGTTCTTGATTATTTTGCTTCAACCAAACAATTTAAATTTTCACCGTATGTCTTAATCAAGGCACCATTTAATCTACAAACTAAAAGCATATGTCAAGTTTTTATCGTCACATTATATTGACCAACTTACGTATGTATGTGTATCAGAGCATGCATGAATTCATTTATGCCCTGTTTTCAGATGAGTGATTAAATACATTAACTTGAAATTCTTTAGCTGGTTATAAACCCAACCAGGTTCAATGTGTCAATCTGGGATCAGTCAGAATATTATTGGCAAGTCTGGTACCTCATCTTTTTCTGAAGATTTTTTGTTACAGTGTAGATGATGTGATTCATCTATTATCAAGGTGACCCATTCTTGCTCCAACATGCTACTCTGCAAACGACGAAGCATAGTGTACGATACCACTACAACTTTTGGACGCTTATCGAGACGTACAGGATTGTCCTGATGACCAAAAACTGCAAAGACGAAAAGGAAGCAGCACACCTTAAACAAACAATGGGCATGCGGCAGACAGCAATATCATATAATGATGTTTCAAAGGCTACCAGTCGATGTACGCTGGCATGCACCATTTGGTTCAAATATAGAAAACTTTCAGCATTACAAGTATAATATTACATATAAATTCATCTGAAGTTGCACCTAAACCACACTTGAATATGGTATATAGTAGTGTACTATATATCTATATATCTATATATATAGATACATTAGGAATGCGAAGTCCCGAAGTGCCACCTATCTCATGTCCGGTTCCCGCAATTGAATCAAAAGAAGCAGGGGAAAAAAAGGAAATGCATAGATATGTCATTCTTGAATAATGAATCAAGAGAAATTCGGATAGAGATAAAAAATGAATCTGCATTGCATAAGTCGTAATGAAATTTGCTCATGCAAGAGACAGAAAGGTCATGTCATAAACAAAAAAAGAGTCCAAACAAAGAGAGAGAGAAATAGAACGAGTGTGATTGCACTTTCCACGATACCATGCCCAATTTAAAGGCAACAAAAGGACTTAAAATGTGAAGAAATCTCAGAAAGATACCTAGGTGAATATCAGAAGGCAAACAGAAAGGAAACCAGCGCTCCAATTCTTCTGCCCATGAATGTCGTAAAATAGCTGGGCAGACAACAAGTATGGAACCTTCCTTCGTGAAACAGCCTGCAATTGCAATAGCCTATTACAAAACCAAGAGTCTGAATTAGTAAAATAATAATCTTTTGGCTGAGAGAAGTTACAACAAATGCATACATAAACAGGAAGTCAATGTCAATTTAGTAACCAACTAACTGTCTAAAGGAAAAATAGAATAGGAGATACCCAGATACAAATATCAGGCAGCAATAGAGATAATTATCATTCTTGACATTGACTGCCTAGCGCCTTCACAGTCCATCATGCAAGTGATCAGACTTAGAACACTCATTTACATATATAATCACTAGTTATACATAATTAAAGAAGACATCAGAAAATGGAAATGACTTTTATCTGTCCAGGAGACTGCCACTTCAATAAATGCAACAAAAGGTTAATATCTAGAATTTAAAGAGAAGCAGAAACAAAGATGGAAAAGAAATTCATGTTTGCAGAGTGATGCATAGGCAGCTTACAGATTATACCACCAAATTAAAGAGGCAAGAACTTTTGTTTAGAGATGCAAAATCTTTAGTACTATGTTTAGACCTAACATTTGGTCAAAGATAGCACAAAATTAAACACTTTTATCCACTTGGTTTCAAAGGGAAGGTGCAATTATGATTCTACATCTACGAGACGCATTTACTAGATGAATTTCATTTTTCTCATTATACTCCCTAAGTTTAAGTTTTCAATTGAAGCTTATTGTCCAAAAGAAAAGGATGACATATTTGGTTTCCAACAATTTTTCTTTATCTTTTCAGCTTATTTCAGTATATCCTGGATCAGATTAGATGTGAGAGAATTCCAGAAACCAGGGCAAGCAGAAAATAAATACAAACAAAATTGGATCAGCAAACAACTTGTCTGAGGCCTTTTTTAAGCACACCCCATACTGCTGCTTTGTGCACACCCCATACTGCTGCTTTGTGCACACCCCATACTGCCTTTTAAACATCAACAGATTTCATTCTCCAACCAAAAATTACATAGAAATTGACAGACCTTGGGCAATACAATGTTCTTCATCTAATAATGTTACAAAATCATTTTTTTTGAAGGGCTATAGCATCTATTTTCACATCAAATAAAGTGGGCAGCAGCACCAAACAAACAATTTATAGTAAGGTGTTTCACCAAACTAAGAAAAACTTTGCAACCCTTATGAATTTTCTCAAAAATTCAGTGGATACAATTTTCACAGTAAAAGAGGCCAAAGATGCAGTTCCAAGAACTTTTGTTTAGGTGCACCACTCCAAATCATGCTTTTGACAACTCTAATTTTCTGTCATATTTTTCTTGTATGACTTCATCTTGATTATGATCAGAGCTCATTGAGAATCAAGAAAAAGAACTGCGCCAGAAGCAGGTCCTTTCAGAGGATATTCACATTCTATTAAATTTAGACTTCCATACTTACTTGGAGGGTCTTTCCAAGTCCCATTTCATCTGCAATGAGGCACCGACCACCCCTCCTCAGTCCAAAACGTACACCATCAAGTTGAAAAGGCAGCAGAGCATTTACCAAAGTTTTCGGGAGCTCAGAAATTAACTCATCTACTTTCTCATCAGGTAGGTGCTCAGGCCTGCAAGGTATCCATTTTCCAGCAACGAATGAATGTGAAAGCCTCTCAATGACATTAAAGGTTCCCCAAGGTATCTCTTCACATTCAATGTCTCTACAATTCTTTAAAGACCTCAGGACTGAGTGATAGTCATAGAGTCTGTAAACGCATGCCTTTCCACCACCAGTATTCTGGGTGTAGTGTGACAAAACAACCTGACCAGGATCCAAGAATTTAAAAGATATTGATAAACCAGCTAAAAGATGACACAAGGTGAATGTTGTTTCACACATTGAACACTACTACGATTTACAAACAAAGGGCCAAATATTGATTAACCAAACTACTTACCTAGAAATTATAGTATAACTGGGAAAAGAATTGTCTGTTTTTCCTTCCAATTGAAAATGAAAGAAATCCCACAATGACTTTCAAAGAAGAGGAGCTTTTATAACCCAAAAAGAAGCATAAGGAAAATGATATAACTATAAATCTAATCTGTCCGTCCTTAATTACGTATACTTAAAACAAAAGGAAGAATAAATGACAAACTATGCCTAGGCTAAATTGGCCCGGCATGGAACTAGGCAAAGAAAATACAAAGAATCCCTGCAAAATTTGTTATAATTCTTCACAGAATTAAAGAGCATCCAGTTCTGTTTCATATTCTGTCTGCATTTCAGTATCCCGTCCTGCAGTGCAGCAACTTTACCTTTATTTCCTGAAACCATTTTATTCTCACTCATATTATCGACCATGTTTGGACACCTAGAAATATTCTTATGTAGTTTTCTAAAGCCTCACCGTGGTTACACCAGTATGTATAACCCAGTCTCTTATTTTTCTACGTTCTACAAAATCTTGGAAAGAAGCTAGAAACAATTCCATAAGCTTGAATCAGTTCTTGAAGAAACCAGGAACCCCTATCATATACCATCTATTTCAACATTCCATTTTCCTGAAGTCCCAAAAAAAAGGCGCCCCCGCCTTCACCGCCCAGATAACCCAAGAGCTGTTACAAATACAGCAATCACTTACATTGGCCAGACAATCTCTGAGTTTATGGAAGCAAATATCTTCACCAGGATACACAAAACCATCAACTGCAGCAGGAGTAACGGAAAACGAATCGGGCGAGCATATTTCCAGCCGCGCACGGAACCTCTCGGGCTTTTGGTTCGGCCCAGCTGAATCGACAATAAAGGGCCTTTTGGGAACAGGGATTTTGGAGGCGGCCTGGGGAGAAAGTTTCCGGCATCTGAAGAGTTTCCATGACTGGTTTCTCTGATGAGCGGTTTCTTTGTGGACTGACAGGATTGCCTTGCGCTTGGCTAGGGCTGCCGCCCTGTTTGCTGCGGCCCTTCTTCTTTGCTCCTCCGTGATTTCTTCTTCTTCGTTTTCCATTTCTGCTGAAAACTTCACTGTGTTTTTGAAATATGGGGAAGAGCGCCGAGGCCGAGGGAAACAATAGTCAAGACTCAAGTCATCAAATACATCGTTGGATATGCACGTCAAAGTCACGTGAGTAGGAGTTCCCTTGCCCCAAATAACAATTTAGGAGAAATTAGGGATTGAATTTGCTCGAATCCCACCCACCATCAATTTCTTCTTTTTCTTTTCAATCATAATTACATATTTTTTAATATTAAATAAATTGATAAATATATCATTCATTTAGTAAACTCATATAAAATATTTTTTTATTATAATAAAATTTATATTAAATAAAATAAATAAATACTCACACATCGGATCGAGATTCGAATCCAAAATCTTGAATTTATTATGCCAAATAACTTCTTTTATAATTTAATTAAAAAAATTATATTTTAAAAATAGACAAAATACCTTCTTTTACTTGTCCTTTTATGTTAAAATAGAGTTAATTTTTTCTATG
Source organism: Sesamum indicum (assembly GCF_000512975.1). NCBI lineage: Eukaryota > Viridiplantae > Streptophyta > Magnoliopsida > Lamiales > Pedaliaceae > Sesamum > Sesamum indicum. Next base: position 15,427,230 of record NC_026152.1, read on the forward strand.
AAATGATCGTCGATTAGATTTTAGGTTATTTATAATTACTTATTTTTATATTATAAATAAAGTTTGAATAATATATTTATTTATTTCAAAAATTTATAGATATATATATAGGCCACTAACTTAGTTCACCTGTCTCTTAAACACCTAAGAACACACACATCTAAACCTTTCTGCACCCGCCGTCTGTCGCACAAACAGTTGAGAGATCGCCGGAGCGGCAGTGGTACCTGTGACTTTCTCGCTCTTGTTCCTCTCTCCTCTTCATAGGTATCCTTTGTGCTTTCAAGTTAACTTTTGAATGTTTTATTGGGTTAATCCTTGAAAGCAAAATAATGGGTTGTTCACGCATGTTGAATTATGGGTGGGTTCATCGCATGTCAGCTTTTCAGTCATGTGTTGTTATAGTTTTGTGAATATTGTGCGTCGTGACTTTGGTTTAACTAGTTAATTTGAATGGTGAAAATTTGATAGCTGATATATGGACGAGAAAAGGGGATTGTTCTTGCTAATAAATCGTGTGAAACTGAACAATATCGTGTTAGAGAGTTTTGCATGATTGGGTATTTGATTGTACATGTTTATATCTTAGAGAGTTTTGGATGAGATGGATATGTATTATGTTTATAGTTTGGACCTGCTGCTCTCCTAGAAACTTTGTGGAAAAGTTGACCTCTGCTGTTGAGTTATGCTTGAGGATGGTTGGAGTTATAAGCTATAACTATGGATGTTAAATGGTATGGTGTATTCTTTGTTTTTTGGAGTGGTTCTCATTTTAGGGCTGTCTTGTAGTGTTTGTACGAGTGAGTGAAGGAAATGGTTGGTGTGCGCATGTGTTAATTGGAGGTTTGTGAGCAACCACGCCAAGTGTTTTTTAATTGTTATAAGGCCAAATCTAATGTAGAACCCTCCTTACTTTTATCTTTGAGAATCATTAACTTCTGAGATTATTCTAATGGCGTTTTAGGATTATTCTTTTTGAGGTCTTAGGACTCCTCCTAAGAATTCACCACCTTCTTGGACCTTGGTGTAGACCAAAATTGCTCCCCAAACAACTCTGGTATGTTGATGATTAAGGTGCCAAATTTTGTGGAGGGTAGAGTTTTACACATTTAGGTGACTAGTTAGAACAAACTGGCTGTTAGTAAGACTATTTGAGAGAACTCTTTATTTAAATATGAAACCTCATTTTCAGGTGCAATTGTATAACATTATATTTCATGTGTAGCGCTGTAGTAAAAGTTTAACTATGAATGGGAACTAGGTATTTTTGACTTATGAAATGAGATCATTTGCTTTTTACCTAAGATGCTTTGACTGAATTTTGGGATCGTGTCTTAATGTGAGTTTATGTATGACCTATTATGAGTTTATATTGTTCTTCACTTGTCCATGAAGATGTAAAACTAAAGTTATTTATATAATGACCTATCCATTTGAGATATTGATATAAGGCAATCAATGCATTTGAACGTGTGCGTTCCTTGTGCGATGCGAGTTTTTGCAGTCCTATGTGATGGAAACGGGATTGGGATTTATAGTTGGTTTTTCGTATTCGAATCTGATTCGGATTGTGGGAGATGCTAATGAATTTTTGTCTTGATGTTGTACTGGATTTTCTGAACAAGTTAGCGTGCTCTAAATTTTGTGTCCTTTCGGCGCTACATGTGAGGAGGCCAGAGGTGACAATTTCCATGAATACGAAAATATAAATTAGGCCAGCCCATGTATATGATCGAAAGGCTAATCCTTAAAATCCAGAATTCTCACCAAATGCAATTGTCTCTCACAAAGTTGATCTTTTCACTGAAACAGTAAACAGGATTCAGAGTCAGCAGCTCAGAAAGAGTTAGAGAAATGGAAAATGGAGGCTATGAAGTACCTGAAAATGCCAATGAACGTGTGTGAACTTCAATTTTCAGAGTTTTTATGTTGTTGAGCACTTGAGCTCTAAAATGTCGTTCTCTTACTTAATATTTTCTGGTGATTTTCAGATTGCCCAGGACCTCAGTCTGAATCAGCTGGAAAATCTGATGCTTGTGAAGGATGTCCTAATCAGCAGATTTGTGCTACTGCTCCCAAAGGACCCGATCCAGGTCCATTTTCCCACTATTTTTTGGGTCATGCATATAATGATAGTCATAAAGTTGGGGCTTCAAGTTTATACCTTTTTGTATAGGCTGCAAATGCCTTTTAATGATTGCTTGCTATATGTATGAACATTCAGATGAATTCCTTTTGGTGGGATTTACTAGCAATTTCTTCAGGAAAAGGTTAAAGTTTGGTTCTTGAAATGTTGGCATTGATGATGAAAGCATTGTACTTGATGATCATTGCCTATCATCTGCACTAAGCAAATGAGTAGATGTTTCATACTTCTACTTACTAACTAAATATCTCGTGCATTAATGTTTTTCACCTCGACTAAAACAGTAAATAAAGAAAATTAAATTCAACGGAATCAAAGCTAACCATTTAATATTTATAGATCAGAGAAAAGAGAAGGGAGAAGGGTTAGGTAAGGCCATACTATACTTGAATGATTGATAAGTATCTGCCCTTTTGTTGTTCTTAAAGGATTCTAAAATGCATTAGGTTGGAAACAACTTATAGTATGTAAATCATCTGTAGAATTATTTATCTCTGATTTCTTGTTATTTTAGTTTGCTAAGAAATATCAAATCGTGGATTGGTCTTTGCCGTTGCATATGACTATTGTCAATTGGACTCTTTACATTTTTGTTTCTTTTTCCAGACTTGGCTGCTATTACTGAACGCATGGCAACAGTCAAACACAAAATATTAGTCTTGTCTGGCAAAGGTGGTGTTGGCAAGAGTACATTCTCGGCTCAACTATCTTTTGCCTTGGCAGCTATGGATTTCCAGGTGGGCCTCCTTGATATTGATATCTGTGGTCCAAGCATCCCGAAGATGCTAGGTCTTGAAGGACAAGAGATTCATCAGAGTAATCTTGGATGGTCTCCTGTTTATGTTGAGTCCAACCTCGGTGTCATGTCTATTGGATTCATGCTTCCCCACCCTGATGAAGCCGTCATATGGAGAGGACCTCGAAAGAATGGAATTATCAAACAATTTCTGAAAGATGTTTACTGGGGGGAGATTGATTTCCTTGTAGTCGATGCACCACCTGGGACCTCAGATGAGCATATTTCAATTGTCCAATTCCTCCAAGCAACTGGAATAGATGGTGCTATCATAGTTACCACCCCACAGCAGGTATCTCTTATCGATGTGAGGAAAGAAGTGAGTTTCTGTAAAAAGGTAGGATTGCAAGTCCTTGGAGTAGTCGAAAACATGAGTGGTTTTTGCCAACCCTTGTCAGGATTCAGATTCATGAGTGTCACAGAAACTGGTGAACAAAAAGACATGACGGACTGGGTTATTACATCCATGCAAGAGAAATGTCCAGAAATGCTAAATTTAATTGCTTTCAGCGAAGTGTTTGATAGTAGTGCTGGTGGTGGTGTTAAAATGTGCATGGATATGGGCGTCCCCTTTCTTGGAAAGGTTCCCCTGGACCCTCAGCTGTGTAAAGCTGCTGAGGAAGGAAGATCTTGCTTTGATGACAGTAAATGCCTGATAAGTGCTCCTGCCTTAAAGACCATCATAGAGAAACTGTTATCACAATTGGAAGTATCTAGAATCGAGGAAGGTGCATAGGTGTGGGCTATCTGAACCAGTTTCCTTTGTAAATCATCAATGTATTGATGTACCTTCTCTTTTTATAAAATTAAACAAAGAAGGGTTCTCTTGGAGGTGATATGTTTTCTTGAAATAAAATAAAATGAGAATTTTTTGCAGCACAATCATTGCTTTATGCACAGGAGGCAAATTAGTGTCCAGGAAAGAATTGATTATAGCACCAACCACAAGCACTTCATCAACAAGCTGGAATTCGTGTTGGGGGTTTGTCACCCATGTTGATTCTAACGTAAAGGCTGAAAGGAGGGAACTGCTATTCAATATGTGAGCAGTAACAGCAGGAGATGAAGCTCCAGGAGATATGAACATTGCCTTAGCCGGTATGATTATGTAAACTTTTATTGTAATCCTGTTTCTTGTATATAGCACTGCGCTTCTCTCGTTTTAGTTTCGAGCAGTATATAATTTGATTATCAGTCTGTTTTTGCATTTTTGTCTGGCTCAGTTTCTTTTTCAACAACAAAGATGATAGGACAGATCATAATGTCTTGGATTGAGTTCCAGATATGAAATTTCATGTCACTTATTTGGGTAGCATGTAAGTGGATTTATGAATATTTTTAAATGTATACGTGATAATATGATAGAATAACATATTATTATTATGTGTAATTTAATGTTCACAATTCTATTTAATTTATCATAGAGGGCCATGACATAGCATAACTGATCTTGATTTAGTGAAAAGTTGAGTTGTGACGCAGGCATGTGACCTATCATAGAGGGCCATGACATAGCATCTTATACATTTTCCTATATAGCAGATATTGTTTTATGCTGTGTATATGTTGTATATATACTACGATGACGTACTTGATAATGAAAATTTTATATTTTGTATTTGGATCGATGCACTCAACTGCACATATCACAGAGAATTTTAATTTTTTAGACTATATTCATGTGAAATTATAAATAAATTTCAAATCTATTTTATATAAAACCATTTACAGTTTTTATTTTAAATCATTTCATTAGCAGCCTTACCGATTTCCTCTAAATTAGGGTAACCAGCACTTTTCATCATATAATTTTAGGGTCTTTTCACTTTTAGTTTCATTGATTATAAAATTCTTACTTCTAATCCCGTAATTTTTAAAGGTAGCACTTTTAGTTCCACGACAATTCTTCATTAGGTATATTAATAAAAAATACCACGTGCTTAACAAGTGATTGTTCGAGTTTTTACACTATTGGCCCGTTGGTTAGGGAATTTTTACTTTTAGTCTCATAACTTTTAAAAATTAGTATCTTTTGTCCGATGCACTTAGCATCTACGTGGATCTTTTCCGTTAAATATCTAAAAGAAATGTATCATGGGACTAAAAATACTATTTTTTTAAAAAAAAAAAATTATAAGACAAAAAATAAAAATTTCATAATTAATAAAATAAAATAAAAAATCTAAATTATGAAACGAAAAATACTATTTCCCAGTTTCCCCTCCTAATTATATACTCTGGCGAATGTGGACTACTGAATTTGTTGTCGGGCGTCGCCTGGACCTTTAACAAAGGACACATGATGGCAACATATGAGTGAACATTCAATGTAACAAAGGGTACATGCATTCTCATGGCTCATATTGCACTACCTTAATTATTTCATTCTTGTATATAAATATTTTGTGGCCTTCCTAAATTTGATAGGAAGTTAGTTTAATTAGGGTTATAAATGCTCGGGCCAAAAGATGGAGCTGCAGCCAAATTCCTACCATAGAACTGTCCCTCAGAACATAAAATATGAAGTTATCGGGCTCAATTGTTCGGACATGCCTAAAACATTATTCGGCCTAGGTTACGTATATTGTCAGGAAATACTTTTGTCAAAAAAAAAAAATAAAGACTTGCTTTAGTCATAATTAAGATACATAATTATAGAGGGAAAAGGGTACATTATTCATATTTTTTCAATTTTTCATATATTTTAAAATTTTAATTTAAACCTCAAATGACTGAAATCTAGTGATCATGAGGATTGTACAACATCTCATTCGAATTACGTTGTCCAAATTTTACCTACAACATGAAATGGAACAATTATTGGAGAAATATATATATATATATATAGATGTGAACGTGACATTCAATTAATGTTTGGAATTTCATTTCAATGCAATAAGGACAATGCGATAGTAAGTATGAGTTGAAATTGTTGGATTGGACATGAGATTTTTCTAGAAAATTTAAATATTGGGTCCACTTGGAATTATAGCTATTAGAAATTACTATGCAGTTGCCTTGTGTTTGTGGTACACACACAATTCATTATGCACAAACAATTTATATATAGTTTTCTGAACCAATGAGAGCTCATAAATATTTCTTAATATATAGTTTGTTTTTGTAAAATGGAGTATAGATCGAGCCATATCTTTTCCATTCCCGTCACACTCCAACAGATCAAACAATAATAATAATAGAGAAATTCGTACCTATGTTATATATGAAATTTATACTTTAAAATAATAGAAGCGTTTGTTTTTACTTTTATTTTTCGTTGGTTTCAATTTTTTAATTTTAACAAAAAAGAAAAAAGTAGAACTATTTGTTTCTAAATCTTCCATATATGTATATGTGTGTATTGAAAAGAAATAAAACCTAGAAATGGGAATATATGAATGGTCCTCTGAAGAACACTCATCAATATTCCTCCTACCTTTCAATTTCCTTTAGAGCCAATCATTTCCCACTTGCTTTGTTTGAGGACCCAATGACAATACCATTCTTGTGGGGTTTTTTGACTCAATTACTTTAATATCTATGGTTGATCTATCACTTCTTTCGGTTTTTTTATATATATAAAAAAATAAATTTAATTGTCATGTAATTATTTGTACTTTGAGAAGAATATACGTATACATGAATTGTTGTTCGAGTATAAAAAGGAGGGGGTATGTCTTGTATCAATAAATATTAGTCTATACTATAGTATACCCTTAATTAGATTATCTGATCATAAATTTAAAATTAAATTGTGAGATTTTTCAGTAGAAAATTTCAAATATAAAATAATATTAGACGATTATTGCACATTTTGAAAACATGATCCTAATTAATTAACAATAAGAACTTGACGATGAAAAATATTCTAGAATTTGTTACTTGTGAGTTGCTATAACTTATCTTTTTTTTAAAATACGAGTTGTTATAACTTATTTGTAAATGAGACTACGATGGTTGCTATATGTGAATTGGTATGTCACTACAAGAGAGCTTCAGGGATGGAAATCAGAGGCGGAAAAATAACTGTCAATTAGTTTTATCTTTTATACACGTATTGAGATGGAAAATACTTTTGTCTTAAAATTATATAATAATAGGAAAAATTATTTTTTTTGTCCTTTCATTTTACCGCCTATTAGTTTTAGTCCTATATGTATGCTTTTTGTTTATTTAGTCCTGTAAGTTATAAAAATAATGACAAATAGTCTGAATTAGGATTTTCTACATGATTTTTTAGTGAGATTTTGAAAATAAGCTGGAAATTGCCACGTGGCAGGCAATTTTTTGAATTTCCGGTAATTTAGATACGTGTGCAGGCATATGTAGTAACATTTAGCTAACAATGCTAACTGGACATTATTTAAATACTAAAATTCCAAAAAAATTATATAAAATATAATTTTTTTATAATTTAAATTAAAATTATAATATTAAAAAAATTAAATTATTTTAAAAATTATATTATTTACTATAAATAATATTAACTATACTTATAAATTAATATTTAATTTAATTAATATTAACTATACTTATAAATTTAATTAATATTTGTTTTTTTTAATTTGCGGCGACGATGATTAAATCGCAAACACTACAAAAGAAGGCGGAATTTGACATGGAGAAGTTAATTTTTTTTAAATAATAATATATTTTTATATATTAGAATTATATATAATATAATTTAAGATTTGTTAATTTTTATCCCCTTTAAAACAGATCCAACATATCTTCCAACACATATCCCCTTTAAAATATATCCAACGTATCTTCCAACACATATCCAAAGTCACATAGCAGCCATGACATCTTTTAGGCCGAAAATTAAAATTTCGATTATCGGAAGATTAACTTTTATCATTTTTGTAACTCATACGATTAAATAAACAAAAGGCGTACTTATATGACTAAAACTAATAGGGAGTAAAATTAAAGGACGAAAAAAATAATTTCCCTTACAATAAAATTACAATTATGGTATCTTTCATAAACAACGAAACGTCTAATCTTTTACGTAACATCTTTTCCGTAATAATAAATATATTTTTCAGTATAAGAAACTCAATGTAACTAATAACATAATTATCAGCAAAAACTTGGATGTCTACTTAAGTAGAATCAAAATATTTAAACAATTTGCGAGTCATCGGAAGTATATATATATGTAGCTATTATATGATCAAAAAATGTAAAAATTACATAGATACAATAACACAGCGACAGTAGCAATGATTAACATGAGCTATTATTGGTATCCTCCCAAGTTGACAAAGAAACCCAAATCCATTATAATTCGTTGAAATGCATCAACAAATTGCACTATCTACATTATGATGATAGGGACACGCAATTTGAAAACCATAAATCATAATTTAAACTCATAAACTGAGTTTTCAAAACAAAGTCTTATATAGAAATTATATGATTTTGTTATTATAGTTAAATTAAAAAATTATGGTGAATACTACACAATAGCTATTAATATATTATTTTAATTTGCAACTGAAGTAAAAATATTACAATTAGATGAATTATGGGAAATGTCGTTAACGTATATAATGAATAATTTATTTATTTGGTAGTATATGAACTCATTATAGTGGACCCACCAACGTGTATATTAGCATCAAAATCTACATCCCAAATGATAAAAATGAAAAGTAAAAATCCAAAGTAAATTAAAGAGTAATTAGGTAACTGGAAATAAAGAGGGGGGAGAGAGAAAGGGAGGGGTAGGTACTGCATGTCCCAAAACTTATCCTTAGCCTGTGTTTAGCTTTCCTTGCCACCACATGTCTTGTTTCCAAATCTTTATCATCTTGAGGCCGACATATCCAAAGGGGACCATTCTACAAAGAAAAATACATATATATATATATATGTATAACAGATAAATTTTGCAGTTGATTAGCTCCTATGCATTTGGAGAGAGAGAGAGTGTGTGTGTATGTGTGTAAATGAATGATGAGTGAGTGCATAGTGCCCAACTGGAATCTGAGGCACCAAAGACAAGAAGAGCAAGTAGAAGGAGAAGAGAGGAACAGATCCCCTCACGTGCAATTTCACCAAAATCTCTCTTATGTTGTCCCCATGTAATGCTTTTATATGCTCTCTTATCCTAATTCCCAAGATTCTTCTCTGCTTCTTTTCTCTCTCTCTCCCTCTCTCTCTCTCTCTCTATCTCTCTTCATCATATATATATATATATATATATATATGCAGCATGATATATATATAGGGGGAAAACAGAGAAAACTTTCTTTCATGTAGGTAATCTATAGTACTGTTTCTTGACAAGACTCCATATATATGATAATGATGATGATGATATGATGATGAGTTCCATTTCCAGGTCCAATTTCCCCCTTTTGTACTTATTTTTTCATTATTTCCAACTACCACATTTTGTGAACCATCCATCTCAATTTAAGTTAAGCTTACATCTACCCATTTTAGTGCTTTGAGAATTTCTTAAAATACTCCCGATTCATGGCTATTTTGGTGTATGAAACTTCTCTTTATGTCTTACCTAGTTCTTGTCTTCATTAGTTTTGTACATTTTCATCTTGGAATTACAAGTTGTCCTCTATATGTATGTGTGTGTATATATATATAGTTATTGGAACTCAAACTTAGTACGAGAACGAGATGGGAAGGGCGGAAAATAACAATTAACATGTAATGAGGCTATTTTTTGTTCTTGTTGAAAATTTCATTGTTATGTGGACCTTATTGTTTCCAGGTCTAAGTATGAAGTGACGGAGCTGACATGGGAAAATGGGCAGCTAGCGTTGCATGGACTTGGGGGAATTCTTCCTCCTCCTCCTCCTCCTCAAACGTCCAAGCAAACATGGGATCATAAACCCGGAGTTGGAGACACTCTTGAATCCATAGTCCATCAAGCTACTCATCAGCTCCCCCCAAATGGTAGAGATCATCACGGAAAATATCCCACCTCGACGTTGGCCGTGAACTCCACCTCCCACATGCACACGGAACACAATCAGGACGGAAAATGGAGTGAAAACTCCACTCACATGCACTTGCAGCATGAGAATCCAGATCAGGGAGGTGGGAAATGGAGGGAAAGCCTTTCCCACATGCAGGTGGAAGGGAATGGGGAGATGAAACCGAGCCCCACCACACTCTCCGGCGGAAAATGGAGGGAGAACTCCAACTCGGCCCAGCAGATGGAAGTAAAAGCAAATCCAGCTGCCGCGTCTTCCGGTGGGAAATGGAGGGAAATGGATGATGAGCAGGGAAAAGGGGTGGTGAAATTGAGCTCCAAATGGGGGGAAACGCATTCGAAAAGGGTGAGATCAGCGGCGGAGCAGGGGTGCGGGAGGAAAAGCTTTCAGGCGGAGGAGAGCGGCTGCGCGAGCGCGAGCGCAGCCTTCTGCAGAGACACAGACACCACCAGTAAATATCTATTATTTCAATTTGTTTTCTTTGTTAATTTATTTGATTTTTAATTTTAATCATTGTTCTTTTTATTTACAAAAAGAAATTAATATTTGATTTTAGTTATAAAACGTGTTTATATATACATATATATATATATATGCATGCTTCATGAGTTTGTCTTTTAACTTCTAATGTCTAACTTAAATTTCGTACATAAAGATCTTTCGGAAAAAATAAACCTTGATACTTTCAAGATTACAAACAGCATTTTTAGAACTGAATTGAACATAGATTGATTTAATCGATACTGACTTAAAATTTAATAATATTTTTACTAAAAATCATAAAAAAAATTGTTTTTATAATTAATATATATCAATATTTTAATTGAGTTAATATCAGTTGTCCTGTCCACCCGGGAGGAAATCAGGTTCCAATTCAAATACAGGTTGCCGGTTGTAATAAAAGCATTTGAAATCAAGAAGATATAGACATGGATAGGATATGATGACATACGTATAGTTCCACTCCTCCAATTCCAAACCATAGTGCATGTCTGAATTAGTGCAGACATGTAATCAATTCTCACCGACATTGGGAACTTGATATAAATGTGCTAACGTATTATAATATTGGAAACTGATGCATGCATCACATTGCTCTCTATCAAATTCATTTTTTTTATTCTCAATTTTATTACATTTTTTGTTTGTTTTTCATTACAATTTTTTTTTTCTTAAATGCGATAAATGACATAATTAAAAGTAAAATGCAAGAGGATTTGTAATTAAAAACAGCTGTATCATGAATTGTGAAGATGCAGTCCCTAAATAGCATGTTTAGGACTACCATAAAAAAGATAGTAATTTTCATTATTTTTCTGAATTAAGGGGATCAGATACTTTATTTAAAAAAAAATAAAGAAAAAGTGGAATAAAATTACTGGAGGCATTATTAATTAGCATTATAAAATTATGATATCTTGGCAGGATGGACAACGCATGACAAATGGGCAGAGCTTCCGCTCCCAATCGTCCACACGACGCAGTCGGGCTGCAGCTATACATAACCAATCAGAACGGGTACGACGAATGTTTAACTGCAATAAGTTTGTAATAAGTCGATTAAAAAAAAATATAAATTTTGGGGCAGCTTTTTTAGTTGAATTAAATACATATAATGTGATGATTGGAATTGCTTAACAAATTGTATGCATGGCATCCTTGTAGAGACGTAGGGACAGGATCAATGAGAAGATGAAGACTCTTCAGAAGTTGGTCCCTAACGCGAGTAAGGTGAGTATTTAAGAAAACGTATTTTATTTCACATTTTCTTGCACTACTTAGTCTATCAAAGTTTGTAATAACACTTTATGACTTAAAACTTCAAGTCATGAAGTGGTATTCTATTGTCAAATATATTAAAGGGTTTTATCCTCTTATGAAAATATTAATTAATAGGGATAAAAACTCTCCAAAATAAAAATAAAAGACAATCCGATTCCCTCAAGTTTTAGAAAGAAGTTCACTGTCTCTTGCATCGAGCAGTTGCATTGCCCTTTTCTTAAAAGTTTATACGGGGGTCGGGATGCGTTTTTATTCTTTGTTTTCATAGGGTATATGTGGCGCTTAATCCCAGATCTTGAATATTAAATAATTTTTTTTTAAAGTTTAAACTTTTAGTTAAGGTGGTCATTCCGTACTCCTAATTTCTACTGATTTACATGTAGACTGACAAAGCGTCGATGTTGGATGAGGTGATTGAGTACCTAAAGCAACTGCAAGCACAAGTTCAGATGATGAGCAGTGCAAGAAACATGCCCCAAATGATTGTGCCTTTGGGAATGCAGCAACAACTTCAAATGGCTCTATTGGCGCGCATGGGAATAGGAATGGGAATGGGCATGGGAATGGGGATGTCCGGAATGGGGATGGGAATGCTTGATGTCAACAATTTGGCCCAGAACCTGCCCCGTTCCGTTCCTCCCTTCATCCATGCGGCCGCCGCCAGCCCTCTTGGCGGCACCACCACGGCATCCTTCGTGTCGCCGCCCTTTGCCATGCCTCCGATGGTTCCTTCTCCTCCTCCAGCGACGGCTCCGTTGAAAGCCAATGTTGATGCTGCCCACGTCAATGCATCCGTGCCTAATTTTAACGATGCCTACAACACATTTCTCACACAAGTACGTCACTGATTTTGAATCTTGGACTTGAAGTCTTATGCCTTTATGATTAAGTATAAAAAGGGAATCTATACATAATAAAATTTGGAATAAAAATTTAATTTGATATTTTAGGTGACTGATGAATTAATACACAAGTTATAATCGAAATAAAAAATATTTAGATTTTCTATGTTAAAATTTATATCGTCTCTTGAATTATTTCTAATATATATAGTATGTGAACGGACATTTTTTTTCTTAAATATTCAAATAATAGTTTTATATATGATATATAAATATATATATATATACGTATATGTGTATGAAGCGAAAACAAATATACATGCATTAATTTATTGAAGGGGTGCTTCTGCGAGATTATTTTAAGCAGTTTATCAATTTTATATTGAAAATAAGTTGAAAATATGACAAGTATATTACACTTGTTGTATGATTGATTTGTTCGAATGATGTTTTTGTTGTTTGTGTTTTTTGATTATTAAAATGCAGCAATCCATGAACATGGATTTGTTCAACAAAATGGCAGCTGCCCTCTACAGATCACAACAGCCCAACCAACCACTCACCTCCTCACACTCACACCCAAACGATGCTGCAGCAGATTGACAACAACAGCAATAATATATGCTTAATTTTAGCCAATATTGCAAGTTGTATCGAAATATTGACCTTTATATATATATATGGGTGGGGTGAGAATTCAACGGGTAGGGTCGTCTGTATTCGGGTTGTTGTTATATGTGGGTGGAGTTCAAACTAAATTTATTTATGTATGTAGATTATTTGTTGTTTAGGAAAAAATAAAATATTGGACTTTGTAATAGGTGAATAGGGATTTGTAAAACAGATTGTATTTGCGTGGTTGAATGTTTGGTAGCATTTTTGCATTAAAAGCAACGAGTTGATTATTCTTATTAACTAGTTGAGTTTTGATTTACGTCAAAATCACCAAATTGAGTTGTGATATGGGGTTCAACAACATCACAAAAATCGAAATATCTTCTCAAAAAATTTAAATTATCGGAGGACTGACCTGCAAAATCATAAATTTTGATGCTTAAGTTAATAATGTGTTTGACAAAATAAAATGAGAAACACTTGAATAAACATGAGATTGTGGCGAAATAAATTATGCGATCGGAGATGGAGTGCTTGAATATGAAAAATGGAGCTGAAATCTAAGTAGAGAGTGCACAAAAACAACAAGGGTTCCTATAGCCTTGCTTTCGAGAAGTGGAATGAGCTAAACTTACTTTCTTGATTCCCATTAGACCACTATTTATAAACAAGCTTTGGAGAGATTTCAGGATTCGTTGGGATTAGTTTAGATATACTTGCAATCTTTAGGATATTTACTTTGCAGGGATAATATCATCCAGCATTTAGAGCTATCTTCTAAAAGATATGCTAGCTCAAAGTGATCTTGCTAAGTCAATCGCTAAAATAAAAAAAGTAGTTACCTACTGCTTCAAACAACTAGATTCAGCTGGCTATAACATCCCTACTGACCCCTTTATGGCGATGTGGCTTATGATGATATGACGATCTTGCTAGTTGGTACTAGGTCTACTGGAACACCTTATTTGTGGATACTGCCCAATCAGTAGGGTGGTTAGACTAGCTAGCGGGCATGATATCCTTAATGCTTGTAAATTGTGCTTAACCCAACAAGGTTTGGGCTTAATATGGATAAGGGCTCGACTCTTAAGCTTGGATTTGGCCAAACTAATCATTAAACTTGAAAAAATATTTGCAGTAGATATCAAGTACCATACATAGTACCATCAAAATAAGATGACAAAAAAGGCTCTAAAAAGTCAAGAAAATCACAAAATAATACAGGGATTCACATACTTTTATTGGGGTAGAGTTGTCCTGAATGACGTTATAAGTTCAATAATACAAGCCGTATTGATGTGATGCATCCAAACATATAAGCGACATCAATACCCTTATATTCCAAAATGATTTCATTTATTTGAATACCAAAAGATAGTAATTACATTCAGACTTAGTACCTACGTATTGTAACCTGCAGATGCAAAACTATAAAAATAGATCTGAAATCGTATCAACCAATCAAGACGACTTAGGAGAGTATATTATTGTTTTAGTTCAAATCATATTCAGATATCTTCATCATATAAAAGGTTATATTATGGCATTATAATGCCAATTAATTAAAACCATCATGGAAATTTAAATTAATCTATATATATATATATATAGTAAAAGAAAATAAAATGAGTGCAAATATTGAATTGAGCATTGAAGAATGATGGCATGAAATGAAGAAAGTAGTTGATAAGAGCAGAAAGAGTTGGTCACTGTCATGAAGGTGCAGTAGGATAAGGTTTTGTTTTCATTAAATTTTGGAATGTGAAAAGAACCAAAGGTCTGTGTTGTATGTGGTCCTAAATTCCAACCAGCCAAGTTTATGATCACATCTCTACTTCATATACTTTGATGAATGGGCCACTCACCAAGAATATACACCTTTAAAGGACTTACTCTAAATTCTTTGCCCCATTGCCCTCTTCTATCTCTTAAAGTACTCTAACTCAATTTATTTAAAAAATCTTATAAATTTATATATTAAAAGTTTAAGATAAAATAAGATATAAAATATTAATAATAATAGTTTCGTTCATCACGATAAAAGTATCTGTCATAAGCTTTTTTTGAAAGCAAGGAGTTCCTAATTTATTTTTAAAATTTTAACAAATTTTGTAACTAATTGAATAATTGTTGTCACTCATTACTTGTCAAATATGACACACTGAACAGATTCCCCTGCTTGAATCTCGTTCAACTCATAAAGACGTGCAATCATTAAAATCAGATATCAAATTAGGGATCGACAAAATAGATGGGAGTTTTGTTCTTTTTTATCAATTCTTATCAAAATGACCCAATATCTTTTTTAAATAGAAAGCTTGTGGGCCATTTGTAGATCTGAAGTTCTGCTCTATCCGTGTTTTTGGAGTTGTCTTATTTTATTCAAATACTTTAACAATATATTTTGAAATATGATTTGATATTTGATAATTTTTTTAACATATTGTGAGCCTGAGTTTTATTGTGTTTGAAAATCAAAACATAAAAAAATTATCACAAATAAAAATATGTATTTTATAGATAAAAATGGGTAGAAATTCTATCTAATCTTCTTATTATTCTCTTCAAAAATATATTTGATTAATTCAAATGTAAAATTTTCTTGTAGATCTCCCTTTGGCTTTGTTTGAATTTTCTATAACGTTAACTCGAGGGCATTTGCCAGTAATCCCGAATTAAAATGATATAGTCTTGACTTCGGATTGAAGAATTTTAAAGTAGATTTGCCACTTGAATCTTCTTGAGAATATATCTGAAGATTTATAATGTTAATCAAGAGCTTAGCCCTTGTAATCTCAAATTAAATGCTATAATTTGTGCCGCACCTTTGACGAATGACTCGACCTTTGCCTTGAATGTCTTTGAATATTCCTGAGCTTTTGAAAAACTGTGTCGAGAGAATTATTTAGCCTGCTTTGCTTGCTTGAGTCTTTGTGCACTATCTCTGTGTGTTATAGGTGTCAAAGAGGTAGAATTGTAATACATTTGAACATATTTTGTATTATCTCTTTACAATTTAATTTAAAAAGATAAATATATCAAATATTTGAAATGATATGATTGATCAACTTGGCGTTGTTCTTTTAATATTTGCATTTTTTAAAGAGATAAATATCACAAATATTTCTTTTGACTTGAGTTTTCGTTCTCTATCTCTGTGTGTTTGAATGAGCTCTAGTGACGCCTTTATATAAATGCCAAAGAGGTAGAGTTGTAATACACTTGAACATATTTTGTATTATCTCTTTATAATTTAATTTAAAGAGATAAATAATATGATTGACCAACTTGATATTATTTTTTTAATGTTTGCATTTTTTTAAAAAGATAAATATCACAAATATTTGTCTTGACTTGATTGGAGCGTACATGGAGTTGCTCTACGTGGCGCTGTTTAATTGGCTAGAATCTTTGATTTTGAAGCATAATTTGTTTGATCGAAATACTTCATCTGGACACTTGTCGACCATTGATTTGATGGCAAATTCATGAATACAAATCACATAATTCCACAAACACTTTAAATTCACATAATTTTCACAAGTACAATTACTTAGAATTTGAGGTTATATATACGAAAGAGGTGAAGGGACCAACTTCACACCTCTAACTTACCTAAACCCAAATAGAACAATGTTGAAGACAATCAATGTAAAGTGGTCCTAATATTTTCTGTTCACATTTCCATGTCTTAATAAATGTGTTCTCTTCAATCCTTTCCACCCCACCAATATATATATATATATATATACACAATATAATATTATATGATTTTTTTTATTTTTTTTATTTAAAAATTTAGATGATTTCGACTCTAAATTATCAATACGGACCAATGCATGCCATCGACATCATAGACAATTTATAGAATTACTTACAAATTATCTACTTACTAGCGGTCGAGAATCGAACATATATACAATCATCTAAAATGGTCGGTCATTATACAATGAATATTAAAATTTTGAGGATTAGCACAATAATAATTGAATATAATTTTGTATAAAATAATGTATAATCCAATTTACACATTTAAAAATATGTAGAAGAATATTGAGGGAATGTCATTTTCATTGGCAGAAATTGTATTATAGGTAGTAGTGTGAAGGCAATACCATCATAAATGACTTGACCCACAATGGGAAATGAAAGTGATGGGTGTGACAATCTAATTGTGCACTAGTAATGATCAGTCAACACTTGGACCAATCAATCTTCTTTACTAGATCTCATCTACTTTTTGTTTATCCTTTTGAGTTGTACGTTCCATTCTTTTGAAAGCAAGACTTTGTTTGGTTTTTGTTTTTACAAAACTTCATTTTTAATTTCTATACTATTCTAAGTTTTGGCATCATGTAAATTCTGAACATGTTTTATTAGATAAATGAATGTATGAAATATTTTAGACAAATTTAATCAAACGCGTTTTTAAATTAAAATTTTATTTATAAGCATGATCTAATTCATATTTGATCGGCATATCATTATAATTAAAAGAGATATATACACATATACAACTGGGAGTGTCAAGTAACATACATATACCTTAACATTTATTGTCTTTTGGTGTTGCCCACTACAACTGGGCAATAGTGTTGACCCATCACGCATTTGTATTAAGAACTTCCAACATGCTAACAGAAATTTTCAGCATTTTGTTGTCAGTTAATACATCAAACCAATGAGCTTTTGCTAGTTATACAAGTTCCCATTTATCAAAAAATAGAATTTTTATAAACAGACATCGGCCATGATCCTTGGCTTATCAGATGAAAAAATCAATCATTTTCCAGAAGATACAAAATTCGGAAATGGAAGTGTCTCGTCTAGAAGCTGTGGTTTGCGTCAAGATAGACTTTATAATGAGAGATGATAAACGCCTTCTAATTGGCTTGTATTTATGTGTGCACAAACAAATATAAAATGATCTTAGGGCCAAAGTGGCACAGAGAAGAGGTACTCTGCAATTGCACTCTAGCAATGGACAATTGTGCGCATAAAGATGCTGATACTTCAATCTATGCGGAAGAATGAGGTGCCAATCTGAGCGACCAAATGAATATCATCGAGATCTGAGTGAAGCATGACCGGTGTCTCCCAAATGTTTATGCAGTTTATTCCTGTTAAAAGGATGGAAAGGATTTCAGAGGGGGACTAACGAAAACGACAGACAGAAGGAGAGCTAAATTTAGCAAATTGCAGAAGAAAATACCTGGAGTCGAATTGTTCTCCACACTTCTCACATACATTAGTATCAGAACCATTTGTTGCCACCTGAAAAACATTGGTTGGCACCAAAACTTGTCAAGACTGGAATAAGGTATTGCATAAACACCAATATGTTATTTACTTAAGAGTAAAACTAAATTAAACAGTTTGGTTGAGGGCAGCAGTCTATCTAGTAAGAAACTTGATGATATAGTCCGTCGAGTTTAAACCATCCCTGGGTAAGAGACCTTAGCCTGGTTGCTGGCCCAGCTCTCCAAATGGGTTAGGTAATTATTTACACTCTCACCCGTAACTTTATACATTATAATCATAGAAAATTGTGACGACGAGGTACATGCAGTAAAAAGTATCCTGTGCAGTTGCGCAGACCCACCCGTCATGTCTTGGTATATGTAAACAAGCAAAACAACCCAGAAATGGTTTTAAAGATTTCAGTAAATCAATTTAAGACACAGTACCTTTTGTTTCCTTCCTTTGGATGCAGCCTTCAACCTGGAAGCATTTTCCTTCTTTGCTGTATTTTTCTTGTTTACGGCTTGCTGCGGACGCTTATGACTCCTTTCTGTTGCATCATCTACTCTCCTCCTAGCCTCAGGTTCTGGTAAAGGATGGGAACTTGATTCCTCGGCATCATCATCTCGTTCATCCTGCTCACCAGCCTCACCATTTCTCTCTGGCACATCCGCTTTCATTGTTTCTCCTTCTTCTTCTTGTCTTCTACCTCTCTGCCTCCTGCTTCCCCTGTTCCTTCGTGAACCTTTTGTGTTATTATATTCCATGAACTCCAATTCATCACCATCCATCTCCACTTGAGTTTTATTTGATGAAGCCTTGGGCTGATTCTTGCTCGTCCCCTTACTCCGAGACAACATAGCTTCAATCATACTGGCCTCATCATCATCTGATCCCAGCTCTGCAGCTATTCCCTTCCATCTACTATGATTATCAGTACCAGAAAACTCGTCCACTTCACTAGATGCAGTCTTTCCATCATCACTATCATCTCCTTCAATTACAACAGCATCTTCAAATTGCTCCGGTAAATCATTTACCCTGTTAGTTGCTGACAAATCACCAACAACATCTCCTTCAACCTCCTTTTCTTCCTCTGCTTCCCTTTCACTCCCTTCTGTTGCTTCATATTCTTCATCTTCCTCTCTAAATGCTTCCCTCAGCTCTGCCACCTTCTCTTTGTGCTTCTTAGACTGCTCATGGTTCTTCCATTGCTTATCACTCTTGAACTTCTTGCTACAGACCACACAATAGAACTCCTGTTTCTTTTCCTCCAGCATATTCTCAGCCTCATCTTCCTCCACCTCCTCCACCTTTGCCCACTCCTGCTCCTCATAATTCCTTGCCTTTTCTGCTTTCTGTCTCTCCAACTCTTTCTTTCTCCGTTTCTCTTCCTCTTTCTTCCTCTCCATCTCCTCATTCCGCTTTACCTGCATATCAATTACTCTCTTATCCCTCTTCTTCACAAACTCTGCCAGCCCTCTCACAGTCTCATTATACTCTCTTCTTGCCTTTTTCCTCAACTTCTTGTTCTCCTCCTCCATTACCCTCCGTGACTTCCTGTTTGGACCTGCCATAGCATCATACTGATCCGCCCAAAAGAAGTCCATTACTGTGATAAATCCCAACCAGTAGTTATAAAATGCTGTAACCTGCATAAAAATAAATTAAAACATTGTAAGTCTAACAGAACAACTTATGATTAAAACTTAAGTCAAACACAGGCATGATACTATCAAACATTTGAAAGAGTCAAAGAGATGCAAAATTCTGCTATTAGTAAGAGCTCCAATAATCACCCGGAAGTTCCGATATTCATTTTCTTCTCTTAAAAGGATTGGTAAGGAAAATAGCAAAATAACAATATCTAAGAAAGTAAAAGACAGGTAATTTCACAGAGGAGAAGCTGCCATCACAACTAAAGAATGTATAAAAACACTTCAACCTGCAGTTTCTACTAAGAATTTTTGCTAATGTTTTATCTAAGACTAGGGGCCTCATCCTAGCAAAGGAAGCAATAGCAATACAGCCAATATTGTACTATCCCAATGAGCTCTAACACATCAGAAAATCTGTAGTAATTGAATTTGTTCTAATAGTTTGTTTAAACATTACCTAGCATAGAATGATGGATTAATTAGTAAGCTTTTTTTAAAAAAATCATTTTACCTTCCTTCTCCATTTTCATTGTATCAAACAAGGGGAATATGAGAATTACTTTCCTTGAAGTCATACCCGAAAACTTTAAGGAAAAAGTACTATACGAATCCTAAGCAAAGTAGGTGCTCATTCCCTTAGACTTCTCTTTCACCTCATGAACCAAATGAGGCCTAATTCTTATTTTGCTTGGCCCCAAGTAGATCCGTCCGTGTTTCACAAGCTAGGTTGTTAATATGTGTAGACAGCTTACATCCTAGATGAAACTACAGAAATCTTAGATGTTGTTATCAAAAGACACAACCCCGAAACACATTAGTGCATTAGGAGAAAACTAAAAGTGATATGCACAACTATATAAGCATAAATACATGCAAAGCTGTGACACTTCGAACTTTCAAATTATTTAATAATCCAAGATACGAGTATAGTTTAGGTAGTTCCAACTTAAATTGCATAAATGAACACTCATAACAAGCATATTTTGGTGGTACCAATTAAAATTCTCCACATTCAGACCAGAGTCAATAAATTGCAAACCCAAATGAAAACAGTGACGGCGAAAATCTTGCCTGAGCATAAGGGCTCTCCAAATTGCCCATTACCGGAGCTTCCCTCGGCAAGGGCAACCCTAATTTCTTCGTAAAATTCACCTCATTCGCGTAAATCTTCTCGAATAGGTCTCCATAAACCTTGTAAAAACCCCTCCCCGAGTCCGAGTAGCCGGAATAAACCGAATTTGAGAAAAAAGGAAACAAATCGGGCACGAAACTGGACGAACCGGTAGCAGTGGAACTGGAGAAGAGGATTTGGTTCCGGTGCGAGTCGTACCAGGCCCGCTCCCGCTGGTCGGACAGGACCTCATAGGCGTTCACGAGCTCCTGAAAAGCGGCTGTAGCTTCGGCTTCGGGGACTCCGCTTTGGACGAGCTTATCCGGGTGACGCTGGAGCGCCAGCCGCTTGTAAGCCGACCGGATTTCATCGGCGGTGCAGTCGCGGTTCAGGCCGAGGACCTCGTACAGGCATCTCTTCTCCGAGGATGCCATTTGCTGAGGATGATTGCTGTTTGATCAGTTGCTAGGGGTTTGGTTTGATTCTTGTGTATTTATATATGTTAGGGTTCAGGTGCTGAAGGGAAAATAGCAGTCAAGATGGAACCAAGTAAAAATGGGATTTCGATTTGAAAATTTGGGGAAAATTGACAATTTGCCCCCTCTAAGTATGGGGTTTAGAATTTTCACCCTGAATTTTAGAAAATTTACACTTAAAAAACAATATTTTTTAAATATACAATTTTGAGTCTTATTTTACCTTTCAATTGAAATTAAAAAAAATTATTTGATATAGAATGCATAGTGTTTTGTCTCTCTAAGTTGGTTTATCCACTTCTGCAATAGAAATTTTTGTTTTTTTTGTGACTGTCGATTGCTTTTTTGAAAATGCAAATTAAATTTAAAAAGAAAGAAAACACGATTTTACAGGCTTTCTTGGAGCCCCTCTGCCAACTTAGCATCAGTGGTGCTACGAGTTGGCCTCAGCGATATATTGGTGATAAGTATATAATGCAACTTAAGTAGTAAAGTCTTAAATTATGAATATATAAACAGGTAAAGACTACATGTGTCGAGCTTTCAAGTAGGTTATAACCCCTATAAAAGGCAGAGTAATCCTAATTGAAAATGAAGCGAAATACTGATTGTATCATAAAAGACCCTTATGCCACATCCCAATCGCCATTTCTTTATTTACTAATTCAAGTAATTTTACTTTCAAAATCTCCATTGGTGTCCCTAAAAAAGCGTACAGGCCAAATAGCCAAAAAATGAGAAATAAATCACGCAAACCTATTGAGAAGTTGCGAGTCCAAAACCCTGGCAAAGGTGGAGACTCGATCATAATGAAGCCCAAACTAGGGAACATCCTCAGATAGTTCCAAATGGCCACCATGTAGGATTCTTCAATCAACATTACTAAGGGCCCACTAAGATTGGATAAGCATCAGTCGCGGAAGCCAAGATACATGGTGGTGTATGGGTTAAGCATTTAAAAAAATTTCATTCACTATATGTTAACATTTAGCAAGATAAGTTGCCTAACTAAAATATTACATCAAAACCGTGTTTACTTTGGTATATGGGATAACTGGGCCACACAAATGCATTTGGAATTGTCTTGTTGATTCGTGGAATTAGGCCAAATTAGTAAGTCATTTACTAATTTTAAAATTTCTTTGATTATAAGACTGTTGTCATCTTATATGTGTATGTTTATTTGGGTCGGACAAAATTGATGATTATTTATAAAAATTACTATATTGGCCCAATAAAAAACCAAAGTTTATATCTTGTCCATCTTTCAATTTTTTTGGGTTTTGTACCATTCCATCTTCATTTTAATGGATGAATTCATATTTCTCTCCCAACAAAACCTTACCGTGTGTTCATTACTTGAGGATGGAAGATCAACAGGTCTAATGGTAAAAAAATGGGTTGATTCCTATTCAAATGTACTTGACAAAAAAATAGGTAATTTTGGTAAAAGAAAAAGGGGTAGTAATTGAATTTCATGATATAAGTTAAGGGCGAGTATGAGAGCAAAAAACAACCACAAATGGGGTGCCTCTTTTCGGTTTGTAATCAGCCATTTCTCTTGGTGATTTCAGTCAGCTAATTATGTGGGTCAATATAGGCCAGCTAATTTAATACTGGGCTGACTAAATTGTTAGTAAACACATAATTAACTTGGATTGTAAGAGATATCACCCATTATCAACTGAAATAAATTTAATTTTGAAATTTTTATTAAAATTTAATTAGAATGACTAGAGTGAACATGATTAAGTATTAGGAGTTGCAAAATTATGAACTAAATATTATAAAAGAAAATTATTGAAAATTTGAACTTTAGAGACCATTAAGTATGTTACCTTAATATAAAAGTTTAAAGTACCCAAAAAATATAATTACACTGAAATAAAACAACCAGAAACGTGTTTCATATTTCCAAAGGAATGAATTGAAAATTGCTTCTTCTCAAACCCGAAAGCGTTAAAAGCAACCAATTCCCACACTCCCAGCCTTTGACGACGTCGTATGGTCCAAACGATACTGCACTAAGCATCTCCCTTGCTGAAGAGCCACCATTTCCGACTTGGAGAGCTCAAACCTGCACTTGAATAGAAAACCCTAAAAGCTCACATTTCTCCGATCGAATAGAAGAATACATGGCGATGACTGCATTGAGACGCGAGGGTAGGCGGATATCCGGCCTTCTCATGTCTCCTCATCCCGTCAACCTCCTGCGCTCTTCTCTCGCTTCTTCCGAGTACGATACGATCTCTCCTTTTCGGTTTTTATTTGTAAATTTGAAAGTGATTTGTCTACAGTTTTTTAATTCTTTGAATTCTATTCAGATTTCGTTTTTGCTCATGTGGAAATGTGCTATTTATTGCTGTTGATCGAAATCGAAACATTTTTGAGGTTTTTTTTTGGGGGGCGTGGGTGGGATGGGGGGAATTATTTACTGAAAATTTGTTTTATATCGTTGTTTTTTTTAATTATGGTTTCAATCATTACATGGGAAAGAATGCAGCTTGTGCAGCGCAACGTACCACATTTTGTTGTTAGACGCTGTTGTGACTTCATCACATTCCTCTTGTTTTGCTTGGTTTTTGTTTTATTAGAGTTGTATTATGAAGTTGGTGTATGTATCAGTGGAATTTTGAGCTACCTTGCATCTATTTATTGGTGCAAAGCATCTAGTATGGAAAAGGATCTGTCCAGTGAGTAATTTGATACATGAACGAAAAATATATATATATATATATATAAATAAATATATATGATGACTTCTCCCGGATTTGTTTCAGGGATTACAAAGGGCAGTTAATGACTTTATGTAGTTTAAATTAGGCAGATTGAATGGAGCTTCTTTGCCTGTAAGTATTTATTAGACTACTTGGATCATTAGGCTTATATAAGCTAATGTATAAGTTGGTAATGATTCTTTCGAGATGTTTATACCTCTACTGCTTCTGTAGATATGCATTCTTCGTCAAGATTTAAGTGGGTGGTGGAACTTATATCTATTGTTAAGATGAGAAAATGTTTTACGTCTCTCACATTTTAGTAATGCACTTGCCTGAGGTGCAGTGTCGCATTAAAAACAATTTAAGGTGAGGCTGCTGGTTGGTGGAATGCTTGGTTTAAACTTTGGCTCGAAGTACCCAATTTCCTGATCATGAATATTGAAAATCAGTCTATTATAGACTGCAATTATTAGTGAAATCATGCAATAATGAATAGAAACATGCAATTTCATCAATTGTGTGGAAAATATAAGAAGTCCTGCGAGTGATATACTGTTTGCTAGTTTGTTCTGAAAGAATATTGGGTAAGTAAGTGACACATCTGTGTATATGAATATGGCACAAGGTTGTGCCTATAAGTGGTAGATTGCACACTGACTAAATAACTGACTTCTCTATGTTTTTCTGTATATATTATTATTAACTAGTATTACAACCATGCATAAACCCTGGACATTGTATTAGTATGAAAAGCATTAGGACTATGAATATTTGAAAATAAGATTAGTTATAGGCAAATGATTTTGGTCAAAGATGACAATGGAGAAATATTCGTTTTAGGTTTTTGATAAAATAACAAAGTTAGGGAGCAATAAGTCTATGGTATTGACAGAAGGTCAAACCTGGCTTATGCGAAGATTATAGTTGAAAGGAAACTTATTGCGGAATATAACATGGAAAACATATTATTCAAGGTTTACATGAGTATATTTGTTCCCATGTGTTGGATGCATCCTCGCTATTATTTATGTATACATTCCATCTTATTCCTTTCGCTGCTGTTGGCAACTCTGATCTTTTTATTACCATGTATTATCACTCTACTTTTTCTTTGTCTCTGAATAAATTAGCACATGCCAGCAGGGAGCAGGTATTAGTGGGAGCTCGTTCTATCTCAACTCAAGTTGGTAAGATAAGCTCTTAACTCGAGGATAATTTTCATGAGTTATTTGCTATAATTTCAACCTTGCATGTTGAACTTGTCTTTGTTGGAAAATGAAATGTTCATTGATGATGCTGCAATGTGTAGTTCGCAACCGTATGAAGAGTGTAAGGAATATTCAGAAAATTACAAAGGCTATGAAGATGGTTGCAGCTTCAAAGCTCCGGGCTATTCAGACCAGAGCTGAAAATTCACGTGGCCTATGGCAGCCATTTACAGCTCTTCTTGGTGACATCCCAAGTGAGTTCATAGATAACACTCGTTTGTGTCTCATTTTCTCTGTTGTGTGTGTTTATATATACTTCTAATTCACCTTATGCCTTTTCTTTCACATCATTTTTGCTTGATTTATGGGTATCGTATTTCTGTCCATTATGATTCAAGAATTGTGCTGTCTACTAAAACCATGCACTGTCCTCATTATGATTTTCCTGTTGAAGCGCTGTCACTAAATATACGGGGTTGCTTCTGAGCATGGCTATGTGATGGGGAATAAAGTTGAATCGTTTTTACTCAAGGGCCTTCAGGTGTATTAGCTGCATATTTCTGTACATTTCTTCTGTGATTTTTTTTGCCAAATTTTTGTAGCAAAGATATCTAGGAGAGGACAAAATGAGAACATTCTGAGTGATGTCTTGTTCTTTTATTCTTTTTCTTGTGTGGTTAAATTAATTTAGCCGAAGCTGGTAGTCCATGCATCACCTTTTGAAGGAATTGAGATCCATCTCAAGGACATCACTTCAAGTGTATACCTCATGTAATAATTACTTTTACCCCATTACATTGGGGTACGATTTTCTTTGGTCCAGCCTGAAGTAATTCCTTACTTAGTGTTAGATTTGACTGCAATTACTTCCACCAGAAGTTGCGTATTACATATGTCTTTGGGATCTATTACTGCTGATCTTTACACTTCAGTTTGGTATTATGCTCCATTCTGCATGTGCTCAAGCTTAAACAACTGTCAAGAAAGTAGTTTAAGCATGAATGACAAAGGAAGCTTCTATACTGTTACCTGGATGCTATGCTTGAAAGTCACGATATGTCTTCTTGTCACAAATCACTAACCTTTGTATATGAAGAATGCATGCATGGTTATACTTAATGCCAAATTCTCAGATCAAGTGCTATTACTGCATCACGTCAAACTAAGACTAATTCACCTAGCTGCTAGCATTCTTATGCAGAATGCTTATCCTCACTGTTTTATTTATATTGTTCCAGTCTTCTCAAGTGAAATGGCTATTGTTATGTCCATTCTGCATTCTCATTTCTGAACTCTTTCTGTAGCCATTAAACTAGATGGCTTTGTTTTCAACTTATCTATCTTCACTTAAGTCGCTGATTTTTCTTGTACTCAACTAATCCAT
This sequence comes from Sesamum indicum, assembly GCF_000512975.1. Taxonomy (NCBI): domain Eukaryota; kingdom Viridiplantae; phylum Streptophyta; class Magnoliopsida; order Lamiales; family Pedaliaceae; genus Sesamum; species Sesamum indicum. Next base: position 15,454,177 of record NC_026152.1, read on the forward strand.
CTGTTTTACCGCACAAGGTGTGGATGTCAAGAAGAATGTTATTGTCACAATCTCCTCAGATAAAGGACTCTGTGGTGGAATTAACTCTACTGCTGTCAAGATAAGCAGGGGCATCCATAAATTAAATTCTGGTACATTGTGTGTTTGCCAAAGTTCTGAGTTCGCTCTCCTTCTCCCGTTCTTCTTACTTTCCCTTTCCTCATCAGTTTGCATAAGGGTCATTAACCACAAATTGTGTGGTTCCAGGTCCCGAAAAGGAATGTAAATATGTCATTTTGGGAGAGAAGGCCAAGGCCCAACTTGTGCGAGACTCAAAGAAAGACATTGAGCTATCGATGACTGAGTTGCAGAAGAATCCTCTGAACTATACTCAGGTTGTCTTTGTTCCAAGCCCAGTTTCTTTTAAAATGCTCGCTCTATTAGTTAGATGATAAATATTTGTTTTGTGTGCTAAATTCTGTTTGACTCCCACTTTCTGAGTACAGTTTCCGTCTTGTTCTTTCTTGTTGAGACTTTCAAATCGGTAAAAAGATAAACCAACCTGAGGTTTTCTCTAGGTCTCTTGACTTATTGGCCATTCAGTTTTTACTTGCATGAGTTTAGAACCTATGTTTAGGTAGGCTCAGAATAGCTTTTTGTGAAACAGTAGCTAATCAGCTCCAACGGAGCGTGCATTGCAACCTTTAGCCATTTACCATAATGGTCTGGATTAAGGTGGAAATACTACTTTTTCAATGATATACTATTGTATGATCTGCTCAATTCACCTCATTGATTATTTCAAGACACCAAAATTTGAGGATCTCCATCAAATGATGCAATAAGTGTTCCATGGCATGTACAACATGACGAGCTATAACTCATTGCAACCTCTAGTTTTATACAGGAACAAACATAAGATTGATGACCAATTATAAGTGTTAAAGCATATCTTGTCTGAAAAATGGCTTAAACTCTTATGTTGGTTTATGTTGCCTACTTGGATTTAAGAGTCTATTTTTACCATGCCACACAAGCTGATTATGGCTGGTCAGCTTCATTTGTGGGATATACTGGTAACATTTTGTATTTAGTCTGTAAATTTTGTTCGCACTCTTAGCCAATTTTCTGGATTAGGTCAGTTTTTCCTACTGCTGAACTGAGATATTTTTATTATTGCTACCCAGCATGTAGATTGCTTATGCCAGGGTTGAGTTTTACTGCTTAGCATAGCAGAATTTCCAGAAAAAGGAAATACTCCTGAATTTAAAAACTATAGCATATATCTTTGCAGTTTTTTGCTTCTGAAAATATATTCTATATCTGATTCACAAATTCTGGTCCACTTCAGGTTGCTGTGCTTGCTGATGACATCTTAAAGAATGTAGAGTATGATGCATTAAGGATTGTTTTCAACAAGTTCCAGTCGGTGGTCTCGTTTGTGCCAACAACCTCAACCGTCTTGTCTCCTGAGGTCATTTGATTGCATCAGCTGAATTCATTACTTGAATGCTTTTGTGAATAATATAACTGATGCATGTGAATCCAATGTGATGTCGGTATAGGTTGTGGAGAGAGAAGCTGAAGCTGGGGGAAAGCTTGGCGAATTGGATTCTTATGAAATTGAAGGAGGTGAAACTAAGTCAGAAGTGCTTCAAAATCTCGCAGAATTTCAATTCTCTTGTGTATGTTTTACCTTTCTGACTTACTACTCAGTATCGTTGTTTTATATTGGATTGAAAAACCCAGCTTATGATTAATCTATACTTACCTTTTGTTTGTTGTGATGACTTGTAATGTTTTCTTCAGGTTATGTTCAACGCAGTCCTAGAAAATGCTTGCAGTGAGCAGGGAGCTAGAATGTCTGCAATGGATAGCTCCAGTAGAAATGCAGGAGATATGCTTGATCGCCTTACTCTTACTTATAACAGGTTTGATTCGGCTCTCATCACAATTGTAGTGTTTACATGTCATACATCTAGACACTCCTTAACCAGCGTATCCATGCATCCAAACAATGTTTCTGAAGTGTGTTGGGCTGGTGGGTAGGCTAGAGGGATGACTAATCTTTGCAATAAACAGATATAGAAGCAGTGACTTCATTTCATCTGTTATTTTGTTATAACATCGTTAAATCTTCTCAAAGCACCAATCTGATGTGTCTTCATGTTCACTACAGAACTCGTCAAGCATCTATCACTACCGAATTGATAGAGATTATTTCTGGAGCATCAGCCTTGGAGGGCTAGTTAAACAAGGCTTCCGTCTCCTTGTCTTCCCTTGTCAGATGGTGACGAAATAAAAGTATTTGTGAAGGACACTTTTTCCCTTTTTGACAATGCACTATCGAGCTTACAGTTTAATATACTTCAATAATCCCCTGGCTACTTCACACAGAGGATGCAGGCATTTGCTTTCAATTTCTATTAAATCCTGCTCATTATCTCATTTTTATGATCTTTAATCATGATTTCACTTGGACAGGGTACCAAGAAAGTATTTTCACTTAGATTTCACCTCGCCCATCTTTTGCTTCTCCTACATGCTAGCATTTCGCTCTTCCCCTCTTTTTCTTGTGTATATTTCTCCGACGTATCTCTGTTGCGTTGAGATATCATCAAATCTAAGAATTAGGTTCTTTCTTCTTGTAATCTCTCCGAGATCAGACACTTTTACCTTGTTACATAAGAGGGCAAATATTTTGCAGAAATCGTTTTTGTCAGCATAGCCGTGCAGAGGTCCTCTCTGTTGCGAGAAGTATGACAAATGCTTGGTAGAGTTAGGCACGTTTTAGTTTGCTTACTATGCACTAGTTCAATCTCTAAAGAGAAAGTGGGTACTTGGCATGTAGGAATGGATTTGGGTGGGAACTGAATGTGTTTAGGAATGGAACAAGACGGAAGAGAAATGATTTTATTGCACCCATTTATGTTATTTGTGAGCTCTATTGGAAGATAAATATTTGTTAAAGGTAAATGCACATAAATATGTAGATGACTACATATCATGCTTAAGTATTCAACTAGTCATGTTATATACTTTCTAGTTCTAAATATTTCGTATTTTTGTATTTTATATGGATAAGAAAACGTTTATTACATGTTTTATTTATATCTTATGCCTATCAAAATTCTATCAGTTTTCGTAACATGGAAAATGTTTTGCACTTAGTTATAAATTATATATAAATATTTATAATATTATAGTATTTTATGATAAAATATTGTACTTTTATATGTATGAATATATGTGAGGTGGATACATTAGTAACCATAGATATAATAACGCCACAAATAAAACAAAATACTATCTGGACTAAACAATACTGCATAATTCTTAACATTTTCACAAGTTCTACAATTATCTTTTATGTTTTTTTTTTTTTAATTTTAATAAGATACTGCATAGCTCGCATACCTTATTAGTACTAATTTGAAAGTCATGTCATGTGTGACAAAGTTCTTATTATTTTTGGTGGGATGTGTGACAATATTGAAAAAACTTGTAAACTGTTAAATACAAGTCTCTCTGAAAGAGAGAACCAACCACATTTTTATATTCATAGATACATTTCCTATAGCACTTGAAAACAACACCAAATAGATATGTAAAAAATTACTTTTGCCCACTAATATAAAATAGGGTAATTCATATTGATACCCTATGAAATTAAATTAAAGTACACAAACACCTCTTGTCTTTTGTAAAATTATAGTTACATCATTTGTAATTATAATTATATTCTATATTCAAAGAAAAAAGTTTATACAAACATTTTTTATAGATATTACACTAACAACTTCAGGGACTGCAGTTATAATTTTACAAAAAATAAAAATATTTGTAAAATTTAATTAATTTCAAAAGATGTCGATATAATGTACTATGTATAATTTAAAATTTATCTCAATTAACCATTATTGTAATATTATAAAAGAAGCATTGTTTAAAATTGTACATACATTGAATTTGGTGGAGAAAATGATAGCTTAGTTTGAACAAGCTTTGATTTTCCTATATCAGATTATCACCATCTTTACCCATCTTCAAAACCAACAAAACAGATATTACATTTGATACTGATTGTTCCTTACCATTAACTCAACATTTGGATTTTATGGCTATTTCATTGATTTACATATGTATACAAGATTTGATATATATATATATATATCATACATTGTTTTAAATACATTAAATTAAAAATATAGAAGATGTAACACAATCTTTGCCAAGTGGTTTTTTCTTTTATGCAAAAAGAACTTGTTGAATTTATTAATTAAATAATTCAAAAACAAAATAATTGGATAATTTTGTTTATGATAATTAATGTTCCCCTGATTTAATTTCAAGTATAAATTAAAATAACACCCCATGATATTAAGTATATTATACAAATATTCTTTATATTTTGTAAAATTACACGTATATTTTGTCTAAGTTTTTGTTAATGAGTATTTAAAGTATGTTTATAAATTATAATTATAATTATAAGATTAAGAAATATATTTATAATTTTATAAAAAATATTGGATGTTTGTGTAATTAAATTTAAAATTATCGGCATAAGTTATCTGAATTTAAAATAATTAATTAGTTTAAAAATAAAATGTTTCTTTTCTTTTCCTCATTTCGTCTTTCCTCACTCTCTCCGGATCCTTTTTCTTGCTCAAGACATTCGCCCGCACTCTGTCAGCACAATTCACCTCCGCCCGACTGTCGACGCTGTCCTCCGCCTAGCCCCGCCGCTACCCGTATCCGTTCGTGTATGCTTTGTGGAAAATTGGTGTAGGCTGTAGCTACAAAGGCAAATCAGAAGAGCATTTAAACCAAGAGAGAAGTTTGATTTCCAATTCTCAAATTTTCAGGTCCTGCAGGTGTGTTACCCAATTGTATCAATTATTCTTTCTGTGCTTTTAGTTTGCCTTTTCATTTATCAGCATTGTTGATTTACTGGGTCCGCTAGAACTTGAAACGATACATGAATGTCTAGGTTGGGTTAATGTTTTGCGTTCGTAAAGATCTTTAGTGGATTTGTTGATGATTCAGAATATCCTGTCCGAAGTATTCTCTCTTGCTCGAAATATTTGTGTGAATGGTGTGTCTCTGTTCGTTTTACTGTTTATTCTTTACTATGTTTTGCAATATGACATAAAAATACTCCTCATTTGGTTCTTGATGCATGCTCCTTTGCATTTCCACATTTTACCTGCTGTGAAACGTTCAAGGGCATAAAGTTTGAAGTTGTATCTGGTAATCGGAAATAGATTGATCTATCAGGACGTGTCTTAGTACTTGAAGATACTGATTGTGGTTTAGTGGCACCAAATTACATGTTTCTCTGCGCTCGTATGATGCGTAGTAATGTTTGCATTCGACTAAAACTAGATTAAGTTTAAACAATGTTGTCTGAACCTAAAATTTGGTGCTTTTACTTTTTCGGAGTTATTTTATAATGAGTTTGTTAGCAATTGATTTTTTTTCTTTTCCATTTTGAGTTGTTAGCAATTGATTGCATGCTTAGAACCGTAAATTGTGAAAAAATTGCCAAAAAGATTTACTTGATGTTTTTCAATTCCAGTTCTTAAGTTATTGATGTGATTCAAAAAAATGTTGCACGACAAATTTCTTAAAGTTTCATTTTTCAAGATTTTGGAATAATATTTGCTAAAGTTAGGTCAACCAAAAGGATTAACATAATCGCAAAGAACTATCTCTTTTTGGCATGCAAAAACCAGCCATGCATATTCTCTTTTGAATAATTTTTCTATGACAGAAAATGGATCAACTTTAGATGAATTGATTTACCATTAAAATGACTATCATTTTTCTGAAAATAAGAGAACAACGAGTATAAGTTTTTATGTTAAATATTCTTTCAAGACTATTTGCCATGAAATATTCCTGTAAGTGTCTGAGAGAAAGTAATTTTGTACTTGAAGACTCGTGATATCAAGAGATCATATCTCCCTCAAGTTGAATGCTCATGCTATCTAGTTTCTGTAATGGTGGTTTCTTTTGCAAAGATTCTCAGCCCAGAAATATCCACTCCAACTTCAGAACGGACCTAACATTTTGCAGCTTGAAATTATTCAAACAATTAAACAAATTTAGTTTTCTGGAATTTAAATTTCTAAATTTTCAATCCAAATGCAACCTCAAAAGAAGTTAAGTGCTTACCTTGTGAAGAAGATTTCTTCTTGGTTTGACCAAAAGTATAGACATTGAACCATAGCCTGTTGACATTGGGTGTTGCAGTCTTATTGAGAGAAAAAGGTTTATGAAGGAAACTATTTGACCTATTTCCTATAAAAATTGAACAATATAACCTATTAATAAAGGGGACACTGATTGGTTTCTTTTTATGCAGCACCAAGTTGAATATTGAGGAGTCAATCAAATTTTGTAAGTTTCAAAGTTGAAGCATCAAGACTTAACAGCTAAGAGATTCTGGCTTCAAATATATACTAAGAACATTGGTTGATAAGACTACTTCTGTAGCAATTTCACATTTGATCTAGAGTATATTTTCATATGAATTCATTTATTGTACTTAATCAGTTTTTAAAATATTGATGTATCCAATAATATAATTGATTGTTCTCCTAATTCAGTATTGAATGCCTTTGTAGCTTTTATTATCAGGCAAGAGTTCCTGACAGCCTAAGATCATGGAGATACCCGGTTCAGAGTAGTCTGCAAAGGACTTTGCCATATGATCAAATTTTTAAAACATAAAATACTATAAAACAAGCATGTTATTTTTTGTATGGAGATAAATATATATACTCTGAATTCGGTAGAGGATTAACAGCTTACTTTGAAAAGCTTTTCCTATATCCTATCAGCATCTGAACTACCTTTAAATGCAACAAAAGGATATGAAATTTGATATTGATCATTCCTTACAATTCTGTCGGAGCATTTGTTTGATCAATTTGACAGTAAAGCAAGAGTTGGATTCAGAAGAAGGGTTAAACTCTTTTAATAGTATGATATGCCTTGCACTGAAATGCATTTCCATGTTTTGTCTTTCTACTTTCATGCATATGCACTCATTCCCATTGTGTTATGGGCAGATACTTTTGATGGAAGGATTGATGAGTGCGCGGATCAATTTGAAGCCAATTCACTCTTTTAGTAGTAGGCAACAAAACTCAATTCTTGTTCCTGCATTGCCTCCAAAAGTGGCAAAGAGGGTATTGATTAGTCCAACTTGGATAATGAGAAATCCAAAATCCTTAAATTCAATTGCTGCTTCTTTTCAACCATTGGAGGGCTCAGCAGCAACCCATTTTGACAACACATTACCATCCAAAGGTGCAGCTTAAGTGTCCTAATACATTCTTTTGAGCTGTATACTCATCATATATCTATGATCAGTTGGAAAAATGGCACCAGACAGGGTTTCAATTTAATAATGTTGAAGAATTTGATTACCCTGCCTAAAACCTTTTGCAATGGCTGTAGTGCCTGGCGTGGCATGAATTTGGTCTAAGTTCTATGATCTTGAATATGTAGTAATTGCTGCTGATTGTAGCTGCTTCTTTTTATTTTGTAAGAGGTCCTTGATGTGTGGAGAACTGCCGATGCTGTATGCTTTGATGTGGATAGTACAGTGTGCGTGGATGAGGGGATTGATGAGCTGGCAGAGTTTTGTGGAGCTGGAAAGGCTGTCGCAGAATGGACTGCCAGGTTCTCATTACTTTTCTACTGGTGGAAAGTCGTTCTTGACTTATGACCGCAACTATGCCATTTGTATTTTATTTTACTTTGTTGGCTCTGCCAGGGCGATGAGTGGTTCTGTTCCTTTTGAGCAAGCCTTGGCTGCCAGATTATCTCTTTTTAACCCGTCACTGTCCCAAGTGAAGGAGTTCCTTGAGAAGAGACCTCCAAGGTACAAAACTTTGTCTTTTGATTTGTATGTCTTTCATATTTATTTTCACGGACACTTTAAAAATGTTGCATCAGCCATCAGTTTTAAATTGACTGCTTTTTTACACACATTTTAAGGTAGTAATATTAATGTATGATATATGGTGTCTTACTTGTTAAGTCTCGATTAGACATGCTAGACATGATGTATCATAAGAAAAATTTATTGAAAATTCCTTCACTGTAAAATTTTATACTGTAGAAAATATTAGAGAAATGGAATACCGTGAACATTTAAATCTTTTTGGAAATATTATTCTTGACAGAGCAAGTTGTGAGTCCTGTGACTATGTTGCTTCAGCCGTCACTCCATTTCCAATTCCATGCTTATTGTGTGCATCCTTCCTCAGCATAATACGATAACTTCTGCTAGAAGTTGTAATGTAAAACAGATTGTCAGAGCAAGACAAGGGTGTTTCTGAATCAGACTGTAAAACAGCATATTTTGGATGTGAGTGAGATTTACAGTATTAGAGGTTTAGAAGATTACGTAATTGTACAGATATTGTCATATAGTTACTGAAAATTTGTCATATCATACTGATCTTTTTCTCAATAAGACAAAATTTCATATACATAAGTAAAACTTTTACCAATTAAATCTGCACTTTTTACCAATGATGCTGTGGTTGTTCCCTTCCCTAGAAAGGGAATGCTGCCCAGGGATATGGTCCTCATATACATAAAATCATCTTGAGCTCTTAAAAGTGGATATATAGAAACAGCGGCTACTGAGAGGAATAGAACTAGAATAATAAGGGCACAAAGTGCTTCTTCAGGTATAGCTGGATATGTATGGAATTAATGATGTTACTGCATAAAACATGATTTACCCTTATTGGCACTGGAATTCTTCTCATGCTTGAAAAAACAAGAAAAAACACTTCAAAAGAAAGTGACAGAAAATATATTTTGTAAATAACCTGCATTAGTGAGTAAAAAAGCTCATGCACTTTTCATGAGCAGGCTCGTGTACAAAAATACTGATAAAGTTGTTAATCTTGGTCAGGGCCTTTTTCATAGAGTTGTTAAGGTTTATATGTCATAAAAGCTAGGTGAATTTGAGAAAGCGATGCAGTTTCTGGATATGGCTTCACGAGTACATTATAAACACGATGGTATTTCTATACAACAATGTACAAGCAAAACATTTGACTTCTAAACCATGGAACTAAAAGTGGAAGTATAGAAACCAATTTACTATATTTGAACAGATGGATATGTCTAATAATATAGAATTTTCAAATAGTTGTGAGATTCTGATGCCTTATCACTTATCAAAACTCCCACTATAGGATTATAGTCTTTGATTAAAGTAGGCATATGTATTTAACACATGTTGAGAATGCTTGAAGAAGTTTGTGATTTACTTGTGAATGAGGATAGGAAGATTTGGGATTTATTTTTTGCTATACCAAATGACTTAAAGAGCAGAATTATATCACTAATAGGTAACCAAATTTAATTCATTGTTTAAGTATGAAAACATATATGCATATCATGGTTTTGGGATGGCTAGTAATGAAGAGTCTCATGACACGGCCTGCAATTATGAATTAATTGCCAGCAGCAATTAATTTGTTTGAATTGTAGCCTTTCCTCTTAGTTTAAATTCCTAGTTTGACTTGACACAAAGTTTATCATTATTGTGTTCTCTTCTACACATGACCCCTTGATGTTTGACATTAACTGAAAGTCTGAAAGTGGGTTTTATTTATTTTGTGGAAAGCAATATGAGTTGGACATGTGTGTTAACTATGGTAGGTTATAGTATTCTGCTAAGTGTCGCCTGCAAAGGAGTTTTATGTTCACATTTTACAGTTAACTGGTGTCAAGGGAGGTTGTTATGTAGCCATGCGTTAATAATTTCAAATGTGATGTTGTTATTGTTATTATTATTGTTGTTGTTGTTATTTTAAATTTTATTCTGTCTTTGTTAGTGCATGATTGGCTTAATTACTTCTGTTATTTAGACTTTCTCCTGGCATTGATGCGTTGGTGAAGAAGCTGAAAGACAAAAACAAGACTGTATTTCTGGTCTCTGGAGGTTTTCGTCAAATGATAAATGTGAGCTGCTTATTTTAAGTTTGTCGTAATATACATTGATTATTTGTGTGTTTTACATTCATGAATCCTCCTGCAATTCTGGGAGGTTGAAATTCACTAGCTTGAGTGTGATGTCAGCGTTATGTGAATAGAACAATTATGCATGCTGAACTTCTTCAGTGGACTGTCCTTGTATTTTATCTGTGACAGGAATGCGAGAAATTAATGCATTTAATATTTTAGGTCACTTGCCTTGATTGTCTTGCCACAGTACGATTCTGTTGTTACCTGTTACTTGTATAATGAAGTGTGATATCATGCTTCAGCCTTTATATGGGAAATAAAAGTGGATACAACAAAAAGAATGCATGTCGGCCACTCTCCTAAGAAGCCATTAATTTGATGTGAGGAACGCTAGGTTGATTTTTTCCATGTATTGCAATTGATCTGAGCAAAAAGGAATACTGTATCTATCTATATGGTTAGCTCCAGAAATTGCTGTGCTTTATAAATTTAAGTTGCCTTCATGCATATTGAGGTTGTTGACAAATATACAGAAGAAAATATCTTCCACGAGATCTCTAAAGATAAATGACGGAACCCATCAAGAAAATAAATGTGAAAATAAATTGATGATGGAAGATGTAGATATGCCTATGATGAAGAGCCATATGTCTTGGTTTTTGCAGTTTTGCTTCTTGATCGGCACAATAATACCTGCCTTAATGTTGTGCTATTAAGAGAATAGAGATCAATTTAAATGCTATAAAGGGAAACTTCACAGCTCATATTGTTTATTATATCAGTTCTTCCTTTATTGTTTATAACCATTTCCCATGTTGCGGGCTGGCCATTCTTCAATTGATTGTAATAGATGTACTTTCCTGTATGGATATAGAATTTAGTGTAGGAATAGGAAAAAAATAATTATGAAATTCCACAATGCTTTCTTTTGGACAATAAATGCAATTTTGTAAAATTTCTGAATGTGATTGTTGAGTATTATGCATAAAAAAAATATGGTAAATTACAACTACCTTCTTTAAGATTTGGCATAATTACGAATACCCCTTCATTGTTTGAAAAAGTACAAATACCCTTCTAATGTTTGAGGAACTTATGTAATCCTTAGTTGGAGGTATGAAATTGTCAACTTTGCCTTTACTGTATTTAAAAACAAAAAAAAAAAAATTAAAAGTTTGTAAAAAAATTGGACAGGGTGGATGGAAAAATTTTAAAAAATTTTAAAAAAAATTATCCACTTAATTCATAAAAAATTAGATTTTTTTTTTTAAAAAATAAAATTATAATTTTTAACCCACAAGGGCATTTTGGTCTGTTCACCACAAAAAATGGATGGAAACCTAATGAATTATGCTAATTGTTAGGTGGTTGTTAAAATTAGGAAGGTATTGATAATTTTTCAAATAACAACGGGGTATTCGTAATTATGCCAAACTTTAGGGAATGTTGTAATTTACCCTTTCTTACAAATTACTATGTATCCAAATGACTAAATGTCTACAAACATTTCCTTCATACTTTTCTTTAAAACCAAATGGATTTTAATTTTCACTTGAGTGCCTTCATCAGTAAGCTCTCAAAGTCGAGAGACAAATTACTAGTTTATAGATACCCATGGTTCATATTGTTGTGCAGTATGTTCTGTTTGATCTACTCATAAACTGCAAATACATGAACATGTAGGGGCAGAAATATAATGCGTCTGCAGATTATTATTTCAGCTCCTAATGTGAATATTTTTGAAGCCCATCGCATCAATCCTTGGGATACCACTTGAGAACATATACGCCAATCAACTTCTCTTTGGAAGCTCTGGCGAGTTCTTGGGGTTCGATACTAAAGAGCCCACTTCAAGAAGTGGAGGGAAAGCCACTGCCGTTGAACAGATTAGGAAGGTCAGGTGCTGGTTGATTTATACTGGTTTCATAACATCTCTCCTGAAGCATAGTAAAAAGTCCCTCCCCATCTATTTCCAGGTTAAAGGATACAATTCTTTAGTCATGATTGGAGATGGTGCAACTGATCTTGAGGTGAGAAATATTACTTTCCTCCTGCAAACATAGAGGATATTTGGAGGTGCTTATTATCTCTTTTTAAATATCTAATAAGTTATTTGATAGACTATCAGATATTATAAAATGTTTGGTAAAATTTTTAGAGAAAAAACTTATTTGATCCAAAAATATGAAGTTAAGAGCTTATAATAAGAAAAGTAGGAGTTTCCAACTTAGTTTTAAAATCTTAACAAACTTTTTCAATTTTGCTTGTATTAATTGCAAAATTATTATTAGAAACATTTTGCAAGCTCTATTATCATATTTCATCCAATTGGTTTAAAGCTTATTTTTACAATAACATCCATCATTTTATGAGTTCTAAGAACATATTACAAGATTTATGAATTTATAAGATCCTTTACATAAGTTTTACATAAGTTAGTTGAACGAACAGCCCCTCTTTTTTTTTCTTGCCAATAATTGAAGTCATTTCCATGTTGTATAATGAATTTCTATGTTGACAAGCACTTTTCCCAGTACATTTCATGCTTCATTTTCCTCTGACTTCTGCTAGCAGCCTGAAAAAAGGAATGAAAGACAAACCTGATGTGATTGCATTACAATACAGAAACAGTTGCCATTGTTCTCTATTTCATCTTTCTTGGCGTGGATATTCTAACATGATTCTCTTAAGTCACCATATCAGTTCCTTTTTCTATGTCAACGTCGTCTTAACCCATATTTGCATAATTGTGTATCCAGTCAATTCGTCTGTATTTTATCATGGTTTCCTTCTGTTGCAACCACAGGCCCGTAAGCCGGGAGGTGCTGACTTGTTTATATGCTATGGAGGAGTCCAACTTCGAGCAAGCGTTGCAGCTAAAGCTGATTGGCTTGTGTACAATTTCAAAGACTTGATCAACTCATTGGACTAGACCACGGTCACGCTTTTATACACTTAAGTTTTCCCTCATTCTATGGCCGTTAAGGCGAAATGTTGCTTAGTTCAATTAATAAGGGTTCCATTCTTGTTATCCTTGCATCCCTATCTACTTTCTCTTGTTATGGTGAAAAACATATGAAGATTTTCTGTTGAGAGCCTCAAAACTTACCTTGTGCTCGTATAGAAGAATTTCCTACAAACCGAAAGGATCATTAGATAATGAGATCACGCGATTCAAGTCGAATTATCTTATCTTTTGTAATGTGATGAATTCTTTAAGCACTTGGCTGTCACGTCTGACCGATTTTTATTCATCATTAGACATTTCTTGAACGTAGTCTATTTTCTTTTACTCTTTTTTATATGTGGGTGATGCTAATTATTTAAAAATTTCGCTAGTGGTATTATGTATGAATTCTTTGAGTAGGGTATAAATTTGACTTCTTGTCTCTTGCAGCGCTTTTGGGTCCAAGAAATAGGTACCCTGACACAGCTATATAAATAGAGGCCAAAAGAGAAGACCTTAATGTAGATTTTATATTGAGCATAAAACAGTAATGATTTATAAACTGAATTTTCCAATATCATCATCATCTACATTACAAGTGAATAATAATCTATTATTCATATCTAAAAGCTGCAAGATAGTTAAAGGTTGGTTACATGACTATGTTGCTGCATTTAAGATATATGGGCTACAACATTATTAATTGCAACCTCATAATATTCTATTTCATCTTTTGTTTCTTGGAAATTTTTGGAAAAAATAGTTAATATTGTAATCACACCTCTAGAAAGAATTTTATTCATCACTATTCCACCCAATTTGGATCTTATGTTATACATGTTATGTCAGTAAAACTTACATTACTGGTAATGGGTTAAACGGTCCCCAAATGACGAATTTTCACTTGAAAACCAAGAATATGATGCAATAGGGATCCGTGCATTTTTTACTCGAGTTAAATATTAGTTTGCAAGAAAAATTCAAATTGTTATAGCTGCCCTTGACAATTGAAAAGGAAAAAAAAAAGGTGATTTAGGTCCCAATAGGCAATATTCAAAGAATATTGAACATATATTGTCCGAGTCTAAGGTTGGAATGGAACGTGCGAAGGAGTCATGATGGGTTGATTGATTCATCATCGTTTACTCGAATTAGATTACCATCTCAAAGTTGAATTTGGTTTTATTAATTAAGGCAGCTGAAAAGCATGAGTGCAAAACAATACTAAAAGCATGTCTTAATTTGTGATAATGAGTACAATCGGAGCTATTGTGTTATCTAACATTGTTTAATCATCCGTCTAATGAAAATAGGAAAAAAAAAAGAATATTTAATTTTCTTTTGTTACAAAAATGAGAGAATATGAGTTGCATCCCACAGCCCATCAGAAAATATTGCGGTTGTGTATGTGAAATCGTCGATATTGTCATAGTCAATATACTATCGTAAAAACTCAAAACATAACTATGTGAGAATCAACACAAATATTAATTTGATCTATGATCAGAATTATAGCCATATTCAACCATAACTCCTAAACCTGGCCAATCAACTATTGCAAGAGAATCACTATTTGGGGTGCATAAATTGCAGTGATATATACTATAAAGATTTAGAAAAATTGGATCCTACTATTTGGTTTATTTATCTATTGTGGGTTTTTTCTTTTTCTGAACACACATTTATTTATAGTGGTTGGCTAAAAAGATATTCAACTAGAGAGGTGGGTTCCTCAGAAAAAAATAAAAAAAATAAAATAAATAAAGAGAACAAATAGACAGGCTGAAAAAGCTTCTTTGTGGTGATGCATTTGTTTTTTTGTTTTTGTTTTTGAAAAGAAATAGACTTTTTGTGGGGTTGGGGCTTTTAATATCATTTGTTTTGCATTAAATATTTATGATTAATTCATCAATCAATTTTTATGACTTCCACTTTGTGTTATGTCTCAACATACCTTTCAATACTGGCTTTCATGATTTCCTTTTCTTAGCATTTAATGGACTAATAATTTTTAAAAAAAAGGAAAAAATCCAACATATATTGATTTATTTCTTCCTTTGGAATTGGATTATATTATCTAAAATTCATAATTTCTACCTGTCCCATATTGAGTTATACGTTCCGAAATTACAAGAATTTTGAATATCAGTGCAGAAAAAACCCTAGATGAAAATAAACGATGATCAAAGTTATAATTTGAAATAGATGAATACTTTTATACTATTTAATTTATAATTAGAATGATTTCTACATTTTCTTAGCATTTAATGGACTGATAATTAAAAATAATAATAAGAAAAATCCAGCATATTTGGATTTATTATTTTTTCATTTGGGATTAATGTTATCTGAAAAAACAAAGTAATTTCCACCGGTCGCATACTAAGTTATATGTTTTGAAATTATATGAATAAAAGAGTAATAAAGCACGAAAAATTTTATTGATGTATGACTATCGAAATTATAATTTATATTAGATCAATATTTTTTATAACTATTTTTTTATAATTAGATGGTCATTTTAATTTGTACTTGATACGTCGAAATTTTAATTAAAATTATAGAATAAATAATTTAAATTTGATGTTATTAATTAATTTAGGTGATTCAGAATATACACAAAATATTCTGACAAAAAGATCAGCTCTTTTTTTCATTTTTCTCCCTTCAAAGTGCAGAAAAAGGAGATTTAATTTTTGGAGCAAACAAATATTTTGATTTCGTAATTTAAACTTTGGATCATCCGAACGAAAAGTATTAAGAGATGAAAAATATTAGGAAGAAAAAAAAAAAAAGCCAAGAAATATCTGAAAAAGAACCAAAATGCGTTCTACTATTTCCGTCGTCGTCTTGTAAATCTTGGGGCCCGAATTCACACACACACACACACACACACACACACACACACACACACGATATGCTTTGCCAACCAATACAAAAGTTACTTCTCATGTAATCCGAAGCTCAGTTTGGGCCAACCCTCTTCGTTTTTACTCCTTTTCAGTTCTTGGTGTGGTTTGGTAGGAAAATGGGTCCCGTTTTTTCTTGATGGTTGTTGCAGTTCACATGGGTATTTCAACTGGGGTTCTATTCAAAATCTTGGAAGAAAGAGAAAGAAACTGGAGGGTTTTGAAATGGGTTGTTTCTGTTGATGGGTTTTGTGGTTTTGGATTTTTAGAAAACGGATTTGCGTTGGATTGTCCTGGTTCTTTATGGAGATTGCATTCTTGGCGTTGATGCTCTGGTAAAGTTTTCATTTTGGTCTTTTCCGTGTTAGCTTGAGGAGTGAGGGTGTCTGAACTTCGGTCTTGTTGATTGTCTGAGTTCAATCATACTTTTCTTGTTTGGTCTTTTTGGTTTGTTGTCATGAATGGTTTTAAGAATCTTTTGCCATGGGACGACCAATTTATCAGAATCTGAGGTTTGTTTAGTTCTTGATTTGAATGCTGAGGTGTTGGTGTTGGTTTTGGATTGTCTGTTTTGGAATTTGTTGTGAAGAATTTTTAAGGTATATCTGGCTGCATTTTGTTTATATTACTGCATTTTCCCAACCTTTTATGACTGGAACAATACCGGAGATTGATTTTGGTGGTTCTGTAACCTGTCTTTCTGTGGACCTTCCATGCCAATGAATTTCGATGGTTAAGGATTGACAACCGGCGAAGAACTTTTTGTGCTGAACTGGTTTAGAAGTTTTCTTTGTTCAAAGGACTCCGAAAATGGATGTTTGGATTGTTGCAGCGGCTGCTGGTGCTGGATATGTAGCTCAGCGTCTGAAGAATCTTAAGAGTAAGCATAATTGGTCAGATTTGTCTTATGAGAACCATAATAATGTTAGACCTGGGTCCTCGAGTATTAGACAGAAGGTACCAGATAAGAGCTGTCCAATCCGCAGAGTGTTGTTGGGAAAATGTTTTGAGGAAGAAATGTCTAGAGAAGGAGAAAAGTCTTGCAGAGATGCTTTTACTGCAGATATTGCTTCAACTAGTGGATATAAAGATGAAAATCTGGTAATGCTGGATAACTTTGCGACTTATGGTACACATTCTGATTCAAATTCTTTAGCTGGGTTTGGGAACAGTGAAGATATTCGAGGGGATTTGGAAGGTAGAGTACCTTCCAGCATTGGTGAAGTTATTACTAATGATTCATTGCCTGAACCTTCTTCAAGAGAGATGGGTTTTTCTTATGGTTTTAGGAAACAGAGAAGTAGCATTAGAAGTAGAAGGATTAATAGTCAATTCATACAACCCCGAACTTCTCTTGAAAGTTGTCTTATGGCTCAGTTATACAAAGAATATGCTGAAATTGAAGAATACATTTATTGTCCCAGTCCACTTCAGAAACCGACTTTGAGACCATTTATTGTGACTGATGGAAGCAGAATTATCAGCAGAACTCCTCAAGATTACATCAGTGAACCGAGTGGAACAGGGAAATGTAAGTTGCAGAAGGATACCTATGCACAGGAGAGGACGACTGTACTTGGTGTTCCAAGACTCCCCAATGTTGCATCTGTGAAGTTACAAAAGAACGCTAAAGCTAGAAAAGGAAAGGAGCCTATTCTAAGAAGAACTGACTCTAGTAAACTGGCCAATGGAAACCACAACAATGCGCCAGGTAGTATAATCTTACATTATTCAGTTTCCATTAGGCATATGCGCATCTGTAGCCTTCAAAATTTTCATCTTTTCCATTGAGATAAAGCTGTTCAATCTGCATTTGCAGTTGTGTTCTGAAATATATGGTTAATGAGAAGTGATGACATATGGATTGGAAAAATATAGTTCAGAGCACTACCAGGTTTCATGGATGAACCTGGTACTCAACTTCTAGTAACAGACAGATATTACTTCCACAACTGAAAATAAGAACTATAATCTATAACAGATGTAGTAAGATAGAGGATATGTTACTGTATGAGTTATTGGACAGCATCATACTAAAATCATTTTGTATGTGTTTATTTTGAAGAAGCAAGACAAGTGAGGAACACACATGGTCCCTCAGTTTGGTTAAAACAAATGCTGTAGTCTTTATCATATGGGAGCTTCCTACGCCTGCTATCTTGTTTACAAGATAACTTGTACTTACCTGAAATACTCCACAATCATTGTTTCTTTTCCCAGGCTGCTTGGCTAAGCTGATGTAATCGTCCCCACCCCACATCTGTTGTGGAGTGAAATTGTAAAACTATGCATCGGGTGCTATCTACTTTTCAATATGGGTTTTGCTAGTTCCAATCAGTAGTTCCTTGCAAGGATAGTAGAGTTAAGGAATAGTTTGAAATAGTCCCATCCTACGCTAGTTCCAAAAGGAAATAGTGAACAGTTTGTAAGACCTTGGTTCCCTCCTAATAAACACTTGTCACTAAATCAAAAGTTATAGCTGGTTGTAAAAGCACAACTCTTTTTCCTTGTAAACATGGCAATAAAAAGCTCGATTTTGAGTGGCAGGTGGGCATAAGTGGCTGCATCCCAATAAGTGCCTTGCTTCCTGTGGTTCTTAACTAGTTACACTTTCACAAGTTGAAGGATCAAATTGACAAAATATTCCACCTCCCTCTTATTATGATTGGCTTAAGCATTTTGCGACTGTTAGCTAGTCGCCAATAATGTTGATACCACCAGGATTATGCCTGGGTCTCATATTTAAAGAAAGATGGAAATGTACCTTTAGTGTAATGGGAAAAAAAGATCATATTTTTTTCTTGAAAAATATTGCTTCAGAATGCAGCTTAATAGGGTGGTATTCTTTACTGTGGTGATTAAAAGTGTGCAACCACTTTAAGTCTTTCAAAATTTTGTTTTCTTTGAAATAGTCTAGTTTGGCCTGGGTTTTCAATCAGAAATAATATTCCACTCGTTAATTCGATAACTGTACAACCACTTTAAGTATTTGTAATGTCATTGTGGTTTGAAATATTTATTTTGTGTTAGGGTGCTTTGTCATGAATAATATTGTGCCTACCGTGTTGCTAAGTTTTTTTTTGGGATGTTTATGCTAAACGTCTCTCCTTGGTCAGGATCATCTGATGGGGCTCTTCTTTTCTACTTCGGATTAACAATGGGCATTATATCTTCTTTCTTGGCAAATAAACGGGAAATGGAACAGTTGAATAAGTTGTTGAAGCAGTCTGAGAATCTGGTTCAAGATCTCCAAGATGAGCTTGAGATGAAAGATTCTTTAACTGTAAAGGAGCTTGCTGTAGAGGATTATGAATCACAGGACATGCATAATGATCGTTGCTCTGATGATGCTGTACATGCTTTGTCTCTTGTTCAGAAATTGAATGATGCTTCAAGGTATTCTAATGAGGACCATTGTGATCAGAAGGCTGATGAGGAATCTTTAAGTAAAATTGAAGCAGAGCTTGAAGCTGAGTTGGAGAGATTGGCATCAAACATGAACTCGTCCAGATTGGAAAGAAAAATATCCAGCACAGCTGAGGTAAACATATTATGCTCATGCTTTCTTGTTCTCAATTTGGAAGGATGTGCTTGTTAAGTTAATGTGAGATTTCTCATGATGATTTGACTTCCTCCCTACTGCTTATCAATCTTGATGATTTTTCCTCCACCTTATTGTTTTGAGCATTCACTTGACAATTGGAGGCAAATGTTGATTTCATGCATCTCATCTTTTAAGTTGAAATAGTAAATAACATATTATCATCGTGAATATCGGACGTCATATATTGTTGTCTTCTCTTTGTTTTACTGTCTGTTGTGAGGGAGCAGTGCAGGTGAAAAGCAAAAGGCTTAGCATTAGTTCCACACTCCATTTTTTTCATTCACTCTAGAGTTGATAAAAACTGTGACTGGTTACTCAGTTACACAAGTAAATAAGACCAAAATATGAATCCTCGAGGGTTCATGTTAGCCCAGTGAATATCAATTACTGTGGAGAAATTTGTGTTGCATATGTAATTCATATAGTATCCTAAACAAATCCACTTATAGTTATAATGTTTGCCTTTATCTGGGCTTGGAGGATCCTGTCTCTATATTAACACTTCCTGTGTTCTCTAAGGATCTGTCTTTCTGCTGCTTTAGCATAAATATGATACTTGGACTAAAAGAAGAAAAGCATGTAAATATATATGTAATCTTTTCGCTGTTATTCGTCTTGTTGAGATATTGAATAGACTGTTCATACGACCACCTTTAATGGACTATATTGCAGCTTGATCCAAATTTTGTGTCGGATGTTGTCAAGGGGGAATTAAGAGCCGACTTGTTTGGTGCCAAGACCGGTGACCAACCTTATGCTGATCGGGATGGAAGCGGTAACTCCACACCCCACTCAGCCCACTACTCCATCTCCCCCAGAGAGCTGAGTTTGCGCTTGCATGAAGTCATCCAATCAAGACTTGAACAACGAATAAAGGAACTTGAAACAGCACTCCAGAACAGCCAGAGAAAGGTCAAGTACATGGAATCCGAGCATGTGCGTCCATCAAGGGAGATCTCAGACAACAAAACAGGAACTTCCTCCACCCGTGATAGCCCGGTTGCTAAAAACTGGCCACAATCTATGGACCAGCCCGTCGTTATCAATTTATCAGGTGATGCTCTGGCTGCATACAATGAGGCATACGAAGAGTTCACAAAGATCTCTGACTCAGACGAGGAAGACTTGCAGTTTGGGTTTGAGAACAGTGTTCGGGTTCAAGATGGGGACATGAAACAGTATTTGTTCTCCAATGGGAGTCGAGAAATGGTGTTTGATCGAAGAACTGAGGAAGAGCTTCACACCATGTCAAATGATATTGTGTGCAGCAGCCAGGATGAGAGTGAAGATGATGAAATGGAGAAGCTGTTGATACAGCAAATTATAGAGAAAGCAAGGAAAGGCTCTCCTGCAGTTTTGAAAGCTCAAAGAGCATTATTATCAACCGATGAACATTGACATTAAAGAAAAGCAAATAAAGGAAATAGAAGGGTAAAAATTGCAGAGCACAATAGTTGTATGCTGAGTTTGCATCTTTTTTGCTCTGTTAATAATTTTTTGCAGTCTGATGTTTCATGATTTATCAATGAAGATTTCATACTTGTTTTCAACCTTTGCAATAGAGCTCATCGCAGACAAGTTACTAAAGATCTTGAAATCCGAAATCCTACTCCTTCAATTATGTCAAGTTACAATTATGATTGTGCAGAACTTCAATCGATAGCTTCTGAAAGTGACATTGATTCAAAAACACTAAACATGAAAAGAACCAAATACAACATTCGAGCTATAAATTTTAAGACACTAACATAAACCACGCACAAGAAGAAATAGCTCAAGAGACTCTCGAAGTGAAAAGACAACTAAATCAAGTCCTACAAATAAAATAAAGTTCAATGCAGCTTCCATGACCTCTCTACCAAAGGAATTGGTCTCAGTCCGGTAATAAGTTGACCCTCCGTCAACCCCTTCTATCAGCATAGTTGTCAGGGGTGTCATCATCGTCTCTGAAGTTTCCCTCCAATGGACCAACTTGACTTAAATCTTCATCAGCACCTCCAATATGAATGCTTTCTTCATCGGCAAGCTTGTCCCCAACCCCACTGCTGCCAGCTCCCTCACCACTGCTGAAAAAGTTGTCACTGCCCCCAACACCACCAGCAACGCCGAAATTTTGACCATCACCACCGTAGCTCAAGTTCTCACCACCATAACTATTACTGCTTGTATAATTGTCAATGCCAGTTTGGCTCTCTCCACCAGCAGGATAGGCATTGGTCCCAGCGCCACTTCCATAACTGTTGGCCCCAGAATCAAAATTTGAACCACCGCCATAACCACTGCCACCATAACCAGCACCGCCACCACCATAATTTCCACCATAACCATCATTGTTATTATAACCACCACCAGCACCATAGCCCCCACCAAAACCACCGGCATTGTAACCGCCACCTGCCCCACCAAAGTTGCCACCTCTGAACCCTCCACCACCATAACCACGGGTTCTGTCATTTGCATAATTCACTCTTATTCTACGACCATGAAGTTCCTAGGGGAATGCCAAAATGGAATATCATTAGTTAAAGTTCAAAAGAAAACTACAATAACACTACTATAGAAAAAAAGACTTTGGACTTTGTCAAATGCAACATGAAACTAGAGCAAAGAGCTACAAGCAGGGTAATCACACCTGCTGATCCAAAGCCTGGATGGCAGCAGATGCCTCCTCAGCAGAAGAATATGTAACAAAACCAAATCCTCTGGACCTACCAGTTTCACGGTCAACAATTACCCTTGCTGCAATCAGTACAATGATTTCCAGCATCAACAAAAAGAAGTCTATTTGCTTCCAAACCCAACATATGTTGCAAAAAAGAAAACATCAAGCATTCAAGAGAATAAAGTCCATCCTGCAATACAATTAATCATTTCATAAAGCATCAAGATGTCGCATGCTATGTCCAACAAAAAGATGTAGTTGGTGATGCAGACTAACAGCCTGGTCCATTGTCCAAAGTTATTATATCTTTGGTAACATAGGTCTCAGCAAAATATAGCTAATAAGAAAATCAAAGCCATCATTTGGGCCCTTATGCATGCAACAAAAGCTATCACAAAGAAACAAGAGCTCGCACATGCAACTACACAAAGAATTCAAGGAAACTCCATCTCACACAAGTTCCAGCATTCATCAACAAATGCCATAGGTAACTCAGCAGTCAGTCCAATTAATACATGTTCTAGTTAAAATCTTTTTCTTATCAAAATCTATCTTCAGCATGATACTGGTCAGTTTTCATATCTCATCCACTCATAGATAAAGATACCGAGCAATCATGTATATGCAGAACTAGGACACAAGGATACACATAATGCGACTGCCACACAATGACACAATTTATCACAAACTACTGAAAATTCACAATTGATGGGGTGATGATCATGTGACCTTCAGCAACTTCTCCGTACTTATCAAAAGCCTCCCTCAGACTTGTGTCGTCTGTGCTGTATGATAGTCCTGCAATATCTAATGTTAATATATGATACAAAATTTCATGCAATAAATATTAGGATAAGACTTGGTCAATCAAAGGTCCCAAAAGAAATGGTATTGCACCTCCAACAAAGACCTTTGAAGTAGACATGCATCTTATTGCTTGTAAGATGGAAGGTCTGGAAGACGAGATTTCCTGATTGAGGTTATTAGTCACAGTTCTCCGTAATACACTTCCAGCTCTTCTAAAGAAAGCCATTGCTCTGACCTGCCATAGTGACCAAGCCTTTCTAAAATGTACTGAAATCATAGGCAATTGAACAAAAAGAACAGCTAATGTCTAGACATATCTCCTCAGCTGGCATCCTTGGAATAAAAAAAACAAAAAATATTTACATCTTAAATCAAATTATACATGATATCTGTTATACTTTATAAGAAATGCAATCAGGCAACAGTTCCAAGTAAACTTCATATCAGAACTAATCTCTTTCCCCCCATCCGCAAAAGCAAGAAACCATACAAAATCCATCCTCACAGATATTATGAGGATATCATTTAATCAGATTCAGCACCTTCGAACTGCAAACAAGCAGAGTCAATCAATACACAACAACCAGAAAACAGAAGCCCACAGGAAAAGAAAAAAAAAACCTGTTCCCTTAATCATTTTCCTCGGCAAGCTGATGCTGGCCTATGCCAATTCCAAAAACACAGAGTTGCATAAAGAAAAACTAAGAGAACCGCCAAAAAAAAAAAAAAAAAAAAAAAAACACAAACCCCCAAATGAAACCCCGAAACCAAATAAGCGAACGATTTCATGCATATACCAAGGCTAAAAACATGCCTGCGCCAATTAGAGTCCGGAAAAGTGAAAAGAATAAAAAATAAATACTGGTACCTTTGGATGGGTTGTCTTTGTTGTTGGGTCGTCGAGACAAAGTGTAAAACCCTAGAGAGAAAAAATGCGGAGGGTTTACTGAAAGAGAGAAATTGGGGGAAGGGGTGGGGGATTATACAGAAAGGGCAGAAATTGGCATCAGCCGTTGGTTTTGAGATGAAGAGATTTGAACCGTGGGATTACGGCTTTTATGGTAGAAGATATTTTGTAATGTACAAATACTCTCTCTCTCTCTCACATACACTAATTTAGCTCTCCTATTCCTTCCAATCTTATTATCTGCTCTATGCCTTTCATAATCATCACATTTTCATTTACTTCATAAAATATATATTATAAATTTATATTCTTTAAAATGTTAAAACTTTTAAGATATTTATTATAGCATTATTTTTAAATTATTAAAATATTAATTTTATATGTTATATGTAAACATAAATAAAATATCACATATTCTTTTTATACTTTATATAAAAATATTAAAAAAATTTATTCGAATTTAAAATACTGAAAAATCCAAAGTTTATTCCGTAACCCAATTAAATGAAATAAATTCAGATTTTATGCTAAAAGATGGAATTCTATTGAGTAAGTTAGTTAAGTTGGAAGACAATGAATAGCTGAGCGGGCCCTATAATTGGGCCGGCCCATTCTATTATCTTTTTATACGACATTTCTTCTTCTAGGGTTTCACAAGTCTTGTCGCACAGAGCTTTTCCAGCCGTAAGCCATGGTAATCTCACTCTCTTTGATTTGTTCTTCGATGCTAATAGATTACCTCTTTCTTCTTGAAATTACTTCTTTGAGTTTATGGGAATTAGTATTGTACCGTCTTTTCTCTTTTTTGAGCTTGAATTTTGGGGTTTGCTTTCGGTAGTTGATCTGAGGTTGCTAGTGATACTAATTTCTCTGAATTGATTATGTTCATGTGAATGGATATTGCTACCTCTCTTTAATTGCAAGAAATTGGGATAACATCATTTTCACACCAATGCGGCATGTCTTTACCCAGTTTTTGTGGAGTTTATGCTTATGATTCTGCAAATCTCTATCTTTTTGTTTTTCTTGTTTTTGTTGGTATTTTTGAGTTTTTTCTTTAATGATTTGATTTGATGTTTGCAGGTGAACGTTCCTAAGACAAAGAAGACTTACTGCAAATCAAAGGAGTGCAAAAAGCACACCTTGCATAAGGTTACACAGTACAAGAAGGGAAAAGATAGCTTAGCTGCTCAGGGAAAGCGCCGTTATGATCGGAAGCAGTCAGGTTATGGTGGTCAGACCAAGCCCGTCTTCCACAAGAAGGTGAACTTTGTTCCATAATTAATTTCACTGCACTTCTTTAGTTTCCCATAAGGTGAAAATCATATTTCCAACATTAAAACAACATCACCTATTGGATAATGAGCAAGGTTGATGGAAAAAATTGCGGGTGCATTGTGCAGAGATGCTAATCGAAATGATTTCTTATAAATAACTGGGGTGGTTGTTATTCTTGATTAGGCAAAAACGACTAAGAAAATTGTGTTGAGGCTGCAATGCCAAGGCTGCAAACATGTCTCCCAGCACCCAATCAAGGTTGGTGTTCTGTTTTGCATTTTTCCCTCAAATCATATTCCTTCTCTGTGCTTACATTTGCTTCATATGTCAATATCTTTGCAGAGGTGCAAGCATTTTGAGATTGGTGGAGATAAGAAGGGGAAAGGAACATCACTTTTCTAAGTGCCCTGATACAGTAATTGGAACTCTTTGGTTTTGCCCCATTGTGTTGGAATTTACTACGCCAGTGTTGTTTAGTAATCGAGCTATGTTTATGATGAAATATCAGGCATCATGTGACTCAGTTTTCTGTTCTGATATTGGATTTAGTTTTTCAATCATTTATTCCTAGTTAGCTCCCATCAATTGATTAGTTTGTTCACTCGCGGTACTTTGCCAATTAGTCACCCGTCTCTATGTGGAATTTGTTGCAATGCTAATTGCTTTCGTGCACTTCAATTATGCCCGGTGCTCAACTTTCGGATTGTTTTTTGTTGATAAGGGTTGTATTTTTTCGAGCATAACTGCTTTCTAGTTGATATAGATGTCGCGGACGGGCTGACCCTGATGATGTGTTGTTTAGGAAGGATTGAGGTTAGACTCTGGCATATGGTGAAGCTCTGAAGCAGTTATCCATTTAAATGTCGTAAAAGAATGTGTTGATATGTGGGCGATGGGAGTGAATTCTGTACGAGATAATGTTTGTTGGTTCAGCTGTTCTCTGCACAGATCACTCGCCATCAACCCTGCGCCCCTTGACGGCTTATGCTCAAGTCGCCTAAATGAGACAATTTTGGTTACTAACTTGAACATATTGTGATTTTGGTCAATTCGGTTCCCTCGTTCTTAGTATTCATTAAATTCAATTTTAACAGTTGGACTAAAATCTGTTATAATTTGTGAAGATTATCGATCGAAATGGTACCTGAAAAAATTTAACGACTGAAAAATTTACCAATGTAATGACCGAAAATTTATAAAGGAACCAGGGGAGCCTTCATATAGGAGGTCTCGAAATTATGTCATAGAGATTAGTAGATTGTTTTTTTATTCATAATTAATTGAATTTGTTAATAATAATTAAAAGGTTGAGTGTAAATTTATACTTATTTTTTATTATAGGTTAAATAATTTTTTTGGACCAAATTATTTTTGTAAATTATTGTATCTTATACATGTGTGGAGGTATATTTTCATTCTTATAAGGTATTTTGATCTCAAAATATTTATCAGACCGGTAATAAATAAGCAATAATAAATTTTCATTTGAGTTTTTGACTAATATCAATAGATTATGTGTATTATAATTGATTAACGAAGAAATCTATTAATTAGATAAAAAAATATGAAAAACAAAAATATAATTTCTGAATTTCCCAATAGCAGGGGAAGATCTAAGATAAATCGTAAAAAGAGACGATGAATAATCTCTTAAAGACATCATACTTATAAAAGAAAAACGTGAAAAGCATAATAAAATTGATGATGAATTGACATATCCAGAAAGTTGGATAGAATCCTGCAACTCTGAAGACAGAAAACAGGCAATAATTAGTTATGTGGTAGGTGTAATAATTATCGAGACTTTTGACGTTTCAAATATCCAAATCGGCAGAGAGAATATTTTTGTATCTTGAAACTTGAACTAATTTGTTTCAAATTCTCTCTACTGATCAACAGTGAAATCGTATGTTTATATACATGTACATATATATATATAGCACTTTCTAACCATATTATAATTATATTTTTCGTAAATATCACACTTAAAATAAATTCTATTTATACACATAATTCAATCTTTATGGAGTATACACACGCATATGTAATCTCATTATCAGCATTATTAAATTTATCATCTTATCAGTAAGATTACACGTGTGTCTATCAAATGCCATAAAATAAATTTTTTTATAATTAATTCACATGTCATATTCATTTTTAATTTATATTTATACAACCTCAAAATACGATTTTTATTTTTATCTACGGGTGAAGAAAGAACTGGATACTAGCCCCATCTGATTGAAATGCAAGATTTGAACCTAGCCTTAACAGACAAAGATCTATACTTGGAAAATGTAAGCAGAAGAATGAGTCTGCAACTTAAACAATCAACATCGCCTATACATGTAGCTTGAGTATAATTTCAAACAAGACAAAATTAGCAACATATGTAGAATATAATCAATTTAATCCCAGCACAATCAACTTTATTACATAACACACCCAACATGTCATAAGACAAAATGAATTAAACTCCTCTTTTTCTAGTTTGTTTATCAGAAGGTGATATAATGTATTCCTCCATACCGTCTGATATGATTTAATAGACACAATCTTGTATATATTTAAATTTAGTATGAATTGGGTGCTCGAATTTTAAGATATCATAATTATTGATTAAACTTTTTGATCTAATTATATATATATAATAAAATAATAATTAAAATTATTCAACCATCATCATCATCATCATCATTATAATTATAATATCATTATTTTTAGATTAATTCATAAGAATTACTAAATTTTGACATAAATTTATAAATAATAAAATAAATTGCATAATACATATAATGTATCTCGAAATGGATAGGTTAACGCATCTTTGTTGCTCTTGCTCTTGTATGAGCATTGCCGAGTCCACAGCGGATGATCTAAACCCACACAACTCGATCATTTGTATCTCCAATTTGGGCAGGCAGGGATGGTCACTGTCGATGATTAGATAGACTTGAACTTGTCCCATTTGGTGGTGGTGTCATGGATGTTTAAAAGGCTCAACTTTCTCAACATTTCCAGCAAGTCTGGTGAGGAGGCCCCCCATCACCACAATTGCAAGGCTTTTCAGCAATCTTCCCTCCTATTTTCTCCATTGCATAAGCCCAATCTTCTTGTCCAAATACGGTTAAATACTCAAATTTCTATTGATTGACATATCTCTAGAAAGTTGCAAAAAGTAGCAGCAATTAATTCATTTTCTGGAGGAAGAGAAAATAGGCAATAATTACCACCTATTCTCTTGTTATAATTCATTAGTCTGTAATAATTCTTGTTTTGCTGTATAGAAATGTAATCATTAAGGACTTTTGACCTCTCAAATGTAAATATATCTTCATGTCTTCCCTTCAGACAAAAAACCATTAACACTGGTAATGGGTTGTTCTGTATACCCTTCAAATACTACCGAAACTTGCTTCCCTGCTTGCTTTCTTGGGTGAAATTAGTAAAATGGCAGAAAAACTTGCAGCATCAAGGCATTTCTTCAAGGTCATGATACCTGGTTTCCAGCAAAAACTGGTGGGTTAATTTTTTATGTATGTCTGATTCTGAACATGATGATGGTATTGTTGAAAAACATATATCTAAACAAATTAACTAGTCTTGCTCTTACAGAATTTGCCACCGGGTTTTTGCAAGAAGCTAAAGAAAGAGAAATCAAGAGAGGCAATAGTGACAAGTGGGAAAGGAACATGGAAGATGAAGGTGTGCAGAAACGTGGGAGGTGGGATGATGAGCTTGGAAGATGGATGGGGTGCGTTTGTGTGTGCGCATGGGCTGAGTGTTGGAGACTTTGTTGTGTTTGAACACACTGGTCAGCTGCATTTCAATGCTTTGGTGTTTGATCCCAGTGCCTGCGAGAAAGAGTTTCTTGTTGAGTTCAAGAAAGAGCATCGTCATCAAGACACTGCTAACACCAGGAGTATGTAACTCATACATTATTGTTTTAGTACAATCTTAATTTGTCCCATATTTGCAGGGAAATCAGGTCATGTTTCATACCACAGCAAAAAACCACATTTCATCCTCACAATGAAACCTTATCATGCTCATAAACAAGGCAGAGTGGTGAGTTTAAACTTCACCAGTCATCTTTCTCATCTATATGCCTTCATAAACTGTAATTGTTTCCCTTTTCGAACATCTCAGACGATCCCAGTAAAATTTATGAGATCAAATAATCTGGAGAAGATCTCAAGTGTAACTTTAAGAAGCCCTGATCACGAGAGAAGAGCATGGAGTGTAAGAGTGTTGGTTGAAGAAACTCCTAATCTCCGGGGCAGAATGGACAGAGGCTGGCATGACTTCTACGTAGCCAATAAGCTCAAGGATGGAGACGTTTGCGTTTTTGAACTCAATCGTCGTCTTTCTCGACGTCCCACATCTGTTTCATTGGACGTTAAGATCTTAACGACTCTCGTTTAAGACATGCGTGGATCCGCTCACCTCCTAATTCTATCTTGTTCTTGCATGAATATTCGTAGGAGTCGAGTTCTCACTTTTTGTCACTGACTAGGGTGTCCTGTCTTATGGTAGTTGTTTGTCAATGCTGTATTCTTATTTTGCCTTATAAGTCCTGTCTGTTTTGAATCATTTTCTTGGTGTTGCTCAGATTCGTATGCCTTAATTTCAGATTGCTTTTGACGGCAAGTTTGAAAGCAAATCTAGTTTTGTGAAATTTGAATTAACGTGTAATACATTTATCATGTGATTGATGTATATAGTCACATTTGATGGTAAAATTATCATCTTCACCTACCATCAATAACTTTACAATTTTATAATTTTTGAATACATTAATGCTATATCACTACGTAATCGAAATATTTTTCCAAAAGAATTAATAATGCCATTTTTAATAATTTTTAAATAAATCTTAAAAGATAATAATGAAATGTTGTTTCCTTCTTAAATAATTTAAATTGAATAAAGGTTGACTAATGAAATCAATCAATATTTTGTTTAAGAAAAAATCTAGTATCATTTTATTTTATTTTTATAAAATAGAGAACCACGCTAAAATAATTAATAATCCCATTTTGAATATTATGATGGTGGTGAGCATAGTGTCCAACCAAGTGATGCCACGTGGGCATAAATTGGTCCACTCAAATTGATAAGGTGGGAAGCAGGTGTGTGTGGTGGGAAATTGTTAGTGTTGAGTGTTGATCATCAGCCATCCATCCATCCATCCATCAGTTGGTGCAGGGCTATGGCATTGGCAGCTGCAGCAAATGTCTACTCTCCTCCTCTAATGGCTGCCCAGAAGCCCAATGCTCCTCCTTCTACCACAACTACCACTACTCTCTCCTCTAAAAAGGTATATTTATCTCTCCATTTATTTTTATTTTGATTCATTCTCAAGTTGACACAAATTAGGACAACTCAATTATTTGATTTTCTTATCTAGTAGGATTTTATTACTAATTCTTCATTTATTTTAAAAAATACTACTTAAGTTGGAGTATGTGTGCCTTTTTTTGTTAGTTTGAGGATGGTAAATGATTTGAATCGTGTCGAACATGTCATTGTTCAAATTTGTTTGAATTATTATCGAACTTCATAAGTTACATTTGAATTTGATTTGCTTTTTAATTGAGTTTAAATAAATTTTAATTAGATCAAATACGAGTCGAACTCAAGTAATTTGATATTTCTAAGTATATTTTATTAAATAAAAAAAAAGTTTGGTCAAATTTGGTTTGT
The DNA here is from genome assembly GCF_000512975.1 of Sesamum indicum. Taxonomy (NCBI): domain Eukaryota; kingdom Viridiplantae; phylum Streptophyta; class Magnoliopsida; order Lamiales; family Pedaliaceae; genus Sesamum; species Sesamum indicum. The sequence continues at coordinate 15,484,984 of NC_026152.1, forward strand.
TACGTTTAATAAATCGAGTTCAAATGCATTCCCATCAATCAATATTAATTAAGTATTGAATAGTTTGATTTATTTTTGTCTCCTAATTAAAGTATAGGCAAAAGTTCACCCTGTCTTGGAGATTCTTCAATATCACTACATGTATGTTTCTAATATTGCAATGTACTGCTCTTTCTGTATCCTTTTTCAACTTCAATTTGAATTTTCTATAGCAAATTCATATATATTGCATCTTATATTACAGTTTACGATCTATATACATTACGTGTATAAAATCTTTCATTAACTACAGAAATACACGCACAGCATTTATAGGTTAAGTGCAAAACAAGATGCAATATGAACTTATTACAAGTTTCAATCAATAAAAATCCTCTAAAAACCTCCCAAACTCTTTGCTCGAATGTAGAATACAACTGTTTTCCCTCTCGGCGAACCAGGCCCTCGTGTAGGATACTCAGCGTCCGCGCAGCCGGTGAAGCTGTTGACACGGGTGGAGCAGCTGCGCCTCCTCAGCAAGGCCGAGAAGGCTGGCCTCTTATCGGCAGCTGAGAAGTTTGGGCTATCGTTGTCGACAATAGAGAGGCTCGGCCTGCTATCCAAGGCAGAAGAATTGGGGGTGCTTTCAGCGGCTACTGATCCGGGCACGCCTTCAGCTCTTCTCAGTCTGAGCTTGTTTCTGCTGGTGTTGGGGCCTGCCAGTGTTTACTTGGTGCCGGAAGACTACCCTTGGGAAATAGGTCTGCAGGTTGTGGTTGTTCTACTTTCTGTAGTTGGTGGCTCTGCTGCTTTTGCTGCATCAAATCTTGTATCCACCTTGCAGAAATCAAATTAATCAGAGTTTGTGAGGAATAAATATGGGGCTTGTGAACATCATATATCCTTTTTGTTAGCATTCATTTGAATCAATAGACTAGTATAGGAAAAGTAAATCAATGATTTAAATATTGTTTGGGTCAGTTTATAAGTTTTTAAAATATCTTACAGGATGTTTTAAAATTTATGAAATGTTTCAAAGTAGACTTTATCAGCGCTTTTGGGAAATAACAAAAAATTCTAATTTATTTTAAAAATATAACAAGTTAATTCAACTTTTTCAAATTAATTACAAGTTTGTCTTTAGTAACATATTATAACTTTTAAAATCTTATTTCATCCAAATGCTTCAAGACACTTGTTGAAATAAAATTTAACACCTTACACATGTGGAATGAACTTAAAAGATCTTATATATAAGCATGGCCAAAAGAGTAGAAAGGAGCAATATTCATCTTATTTTTCAGTCTGCAATACAAAAACCAAATAAAATCTTGAACTTCAAAGGATCCCTAAATAATGGTAATATCACAGAGTGAACATCACAAAACTGAAGATTGCTCCCACAAGAGCATAATTAAGTCTCCTAGAATGCTGTTGTAGGTGAAATGCAAGTTAATCTTGTGTTGCAGCACCTTGGTTCAGCTCTGCAAATCTCATGCCAACACGCATCGAATGCTTCAGGAACTTCTCAGCACATCTCCGAACGCACGTCTCCTCTTGTTTGTCTAGAGTTTTGCGCCGAAAAGTGTCCACACAATCAGTGAAGCATCTTTCCACCAGGGAATTATACATCCTTAAACTGCAGATGAAAAATCACATATTTTCAACATTGGACTAGAAATATATGATATGTTGTTTGTTCCACCAGTTAGAGCTATAGTTTGCTACAGCAAAAGAAATAAATTCTAATGAAACTAAACGAAGTCGGAGTTAACCCATATTAATTTAATTACCTGTGTCTCTTCGAATCTCATTAACAAATGATCAAGTTCCATATCTTCAGCGCAAAGAAAGATAAAAACGGAACAAACGGAAAAAGTTACAAGTTAATCAATGAAAAATTTCATATGAATATCCTGACCAATCAAGATTTCCAGCAGAGGATAGACCATGATTGTGTAAATAATTAAATGCATCCATTTACTGGGCAGTCTCATGATATCAAGTTCTACACATTAACAAATGCCACCAGCAACCAAAAGAGCCAAAATGTCATATCCACGTAAAGAGAGACTGAGCTCCTAAAAGCTCTCCATAAAAGCGAAAAAAGAGGAAAGACTTCTATTTATTAACCACATGAGGATGTACGTAGGACAATTAGTATGTGTGGCTTTCATATTGTGTACGAGTGATTGGTACATTTTATTTTACGTCAGCAGCAATTAGTCTCCCCTGCATTAGCAAATATCCTGAAAGGAATAGAGATACTGTAACTAATCATATCAACATCTGGCTGAATCATCTCGCGACACATTTTTTCCAGATTCTTTTCAATCCCTAATGAATTCTTTGATCCAACTCTTACTACATAAATTAGTCTCAAATCTAATTAGTTTCAATTGTTTCCTATGGATTTATGGCAACACACTCAACTTCTTGGCAGATATCGACATGTGTCAAGCCAGAAACTAGCTTCTCCACTTCAAATAATATTAGACATGACCTGAATGGTCCTTACCAAGTTGAAATCCATAAAGAAGCACTTTAAGTCATTGAATATTTAACATTTCAAAATTGCTTATATACAACAAACATGAAGTAGAGACTTTTTGTACCAGGTCTTGTTTTTCTAGCCCAAGCAGACCCGATCATAATGCAGGGGGACCAATAAAATATTATTGAGTTTGGCGGAAGTTTGGCGGAAGTCGGAACAAGAAGAAATTACACACAGAAATGAGTTTTTGGTAGTAAGTTGTAATTTTAGCTTCTCTGTGCTTTTGTATGCCAAAAGTTCAAATTACTCTTAAGGTGAAAAATATTTTCATTCATATCCCATTTCTAAACAAGAATTTAGAATACAAGGGTATAAAACAACCCTGAGTCATTTACCTAGAATCCACTAGAGCAAAAAGCACATCCAGTCTCAGTTTTGGTTTCTCTAAATTTTCGCTTCATTCAAGAGAACTAGAAGGGGAATTACTATTATATAAATAAATCAAAAGTGCCCAAGCCCAGCTACAAGCTAAAAGTAATATTGTTTTCTAGTTTTTCCAAACAATGCCATCACTTGCCCCAACTTCTAGTGCATGAAGTTATGGTGCACTTGGGAAGCATCTAGAGAAAACTATCACATTCAATGTAAGCAAAAACAGTGTTTTATGCAAATGCCTTGGCTTTTACTGCTAAACCATTCCATCTCAGTCACTTGTCATCTCCTTATAAACTATTTGCTGGTCTGTTATTTCTTTTTTATTTTTCAAATAGAAAGATGCAACAATCAAAATGTCGATTGTGCATATCAATGGTCAAATTGACTTTTATGATCTAATTTGCATACTACTTGGTAGCCTACAAATTATCTTAGTTATTGTTGTTACTTTTCCTTTTGAATTTCTTAAATTCTTAAAAGAGACCGTTTGCTACTAATATATAGTTTTTCAATTTCTTAAATGCCTATAGATATAGTTGGTTTTTATGATACTTACAGCACAAACCATTCATCTCTCATTCTCTATCAGTCTACATTTCTAAAAACTAACTCATCCAACAGTTGACTTGATCCTTTGGAAGGTAAAACAGTCAAATTGTTAACTGTTTATTGGAACAACTGATGGGTGGGAGACAAAACAAAAGCCAAAAGATTAGCAGCCAGCAATCGGGCTGGAGTCAAAACCTACTGCAGCAGCTTCAGGGTTTGCGCTCCAACTCGAAACCTAAACGCAACATGTTCTTCAAGTCTGTAACTGGGTTGGTCCTGATTTCGTGCTGGGATTCACTAGACCGATTTGTGTTCCTAATTTTGAGCCTAATAAACATCAAGGAACAAACATCACGCCAACCCACTCACAAGCCAATAAAAACCTGTCTTTGCAGGGCTGGACCAACTCATGTTACACCTTGTTGACCTATTCGCTTAATTCCCCTCTACTTAGTTAGCTTATGGAAGACAATATTTTTTTGCTTTCCCTTCTCTATCTCTCTTTAATTTGCTATAGGGAAGTAGGGAAATAAATACCTAACATGAAGGCGAATTTTATAAGGAGGTGAAATGGGACTACTGGACCGAAGGGCTCCGGAGCACACCACCAAACATAGGCCAAAGTTAACAAACTTTTCAAGCATAATTGGATGCCATAATGGACAGTTATCTTGAAATAGTCTTTGAGCATGCAATGACTTCATGCGCAAAAAGTGGGGGAACTAGTGACTATTGGTAATTTTATTTTTATATAAGACATTAGGCATCACCAGAATGTGACACATGAACTACAATAGCCAATTAAGATCACTGAAGGCTAATGTCTCCTAGTATGACTACAATTGAACTGAAGATCCAAGGGGCCATATGCTGATGAGGTCTAAAATCTCATGTACATAGAGATCTCAATTTCAGTAACATAATTGAAAAAATCATTTTTTCCCATAATAGGCAAAGTGCAAATTTAAGTATCAGAGTATCTACCCGAGGATGAAACCCAAGCTTATTTTGCTGGTTTGAGCTTACAACAATTCTCCCTTTGGATCTACTTTGACAGAGTAAATCCTTTCATTTTAGTCTTTACATTTCCATATATCATTACTTAAGTGGTTCGAAATTACCACCATATGCCTTAAGTTAGATGGCTACAAAAACTGAAATACATCATGTTTTCCAAGAAAGAAGAGGGGGAAAAAAATCAGTTTTGCTCCTTCCTAAGCCAAATAAAATCAGCTATTTATCATGGAATTCGTGTCATCCCCTATTTGTTCTTTCTTTCTCCTTTTCTGGTTGGAAAAGTCCAAAGCGAATGCGCTTCATTATATCAGCAAAGATCCTAAACCGCTTACTAAGATGCTTCAATATTTTCCTTTAGCAAAAAGCTTCAATTCCAAATAACCAGAGAAGTAATGAGCTAGGGCATGGATATGCATCCATATACATAAATATATACCTGTCGCGGATTTGGAGCTGGTCGATCATGGCGGACATCCGTTGCT
>NC_026152.1:15489949-15498648 GCF_000512975.1 Sesamum indicum
GCATGCTCTTGTCCATTTCGAAGGTTTTTTTCTGAAGGTACCACCAGTCCAAGCACGAGGTACAACTAGTTCAATGTCGCGACTCTAAAACCCTAGTTATCAGGAGAAGACGGATGGATGGAAGTGCGCAGCGTAGAGTTAATACCATAGGGGACAATGGACGGAGAAGATCGACAGCATCAGACGGCGCAGGATGCATTCAGGAGTTATAAACTAAAATATTTTACCTAAATATTTAAGATCAATATAATTTTAATTTTGGTGCTCAAATATTTCACTGGTTCGATTTTAATACCCAATATTCGTAATATCACTTGAAACTTCATTATTTTTCAGTTTTTTTTTTATTATTATTTCAAGATGTGCAGTAAAGGATTCGTAATGTAGAACTACCTACTGCTATTAGTATTTGTACGCTTTACCGCTTATAGCGGATTTCTTGGCCTGTCAAGAAAACCACTTAGATTAAGCAAGTTGTATTGTACTATTTTACTTCTTTTTATTTAATGAAAATTATCTTTACCGAAAAATAAAAAAACTTTTATTTTCTCCTATATAATTCCTTAAATTTAGCTTATAAATCAAACTTTCTTGATACTAGAGGAGCTGAAGAGCAAAGCTGAAGTAGAGCATACCATGATAGGACAAAGCAAATAAATTGGATCATAGCCAGACGAGATCAAATCGGTCAAATTATTGGATCACTGATCTAGTCGGTTTGATTGGATTGAAAGAACTATTTAACCCGAATCTTATTACATATATATAATATAGCAATATATATATATATATATATCAATTAATTAAGCAATATGAGAAAAATAAAAGCAAATTTAAAATAAATTACATCCAATTCAACATAGTAAGTGCATACGCTCAACATAAATTTTGACTAAATAGACAAAAAGAAATTAAATAAAAATATTCAAATTAATGTACTACAATTTTATAAAATTATAGTAAACTCAATCCCAGTCATCATCGTTTGGGAAGAAGTTGAATTTTATTTTAGTTGAGGATTTGAGGTTGATAGGGTTTGAGACTTGAGATAGATGAGAAAATTGCAGTAGTGATATGTGGGCAAACCCTATTATTCCCTTCCCCCTTACTTTTGGCTGATTTTCAACTTTTTTTTTAAGAAGAAAAAGGTTTAGGTCAACTGATTTTGACCGATCTACACCGGGTCAATTGGAATCGATTTTATACGTCTTGGGTCAGATGCATGGCCAGTTTTTGATCAGATTGGTCGATCCGGCCGATCCGATCCAGGTGTGAAATCACTGCTCAAAATCATGTTTTGCCTTAGGAAAAATTGTATTTTTTATCCCATATTTTAGTGCTAATATACTTTTCATTCTATTAGTTACAGAATTTTTATTGATAATTTCATAAATTACAAAAAAAATCTCATTTTTAGTCATACTGTTAGATTCTATTTTAAAAGAAAAACACGTGCATAGCCCATGCATTTTCTATCAAAATACTAATCGAATATGATGAAATGACTAAAAGTAAGATTTTCATGTAACTGTTGGAACCATTAATGAGAATTCATAACTAATGGGATGAAAAATTATGTACTGATTGTAAATATGGGATGAGAAATGCTATTTCCTCTTGTAACCTCGTTCAAAATACACAGTAAATTACAAAGGGCTCTCTTGAGATTTGATATTATTAAGAGCACACTAGAATGTTTGAAATATATAAATACCCCCCCCCTGAAATGACTAGGCATCTAACAAATACTTCATTGTGATAATTCATTTTAATTAGGGTATGACTCTGAATTTATTTGAGAAATTACAATTTTAGTCCCAAAATATAGGGTGATTTTCAATATTAATCCACACATCCTGAAATAGCCAATAATAATCCCACGCTTGAGGATAACATTGTAAAGTTAGTCCCATCATAAAAAAATTGATAGAAAGTTGGATGTTAGTTTACCGAGTGAATATGTTATGGCAACATGCTCAAATGATTTTTGGGATTAATATTGCAAACCACTATATATTTCGAGATCAATATTGTAAACCATCCTATATTATTTGACGGCCTATAAACTGACGGCAACATGAAATGCACGGGGCCTTTTAATTCCGTCAATTTTTGACGGTACGACTAACTTTGCGATATTTTTCTAAAGTGTGGGATTAATGTTGACTATTTTAAAAAATATGAAACTAATACTACAAAACCACCCTGTATTTTGGGACGAAAATTGCAATTTTCTTGAATATATTGGAGTGCATTGAGTATATGTTATGTGTTTATCTTTCCTTCTGCCATGGTTTTGCATTATTGGTACGGAGCATACATATGCAGGGAAGGCAATTATGATGGAACTGCAACTGCATGCAGAGCTTTGGAAGGGATATGAGAAATGAAAGTGAGAGATGAAAGAAGGCAACATCTTGGATTCTTCTTAATTCCCCCCAACCAACCCCCCCAACCCCTGCAAGAGAAATTGACAAGGTCCCCATCTCCTTCACACACGTCCACATCATCACCTTCATGCATGCATGCCATATATATACATACATTGTGAACAAAAGGGTATTACATGCATCATGTTCATGCATGATTGGTGAGGAGCAATTCACAATCACATTGATGGAGATAGCTAGCTTGCTAGCTAGGTGCATATATATATAATTAAATAAATTGAGTTGAGTTAAATAATTTAGATGTTTTTAAGATGGGATTTATTCTTTTTTTTTTAATTACTCTTTAAAAGTTTTTTCAAATTATTTTTATTAATTAAGTGGATAATTTTTTTAAAAATTTTCATCCATTTCGTTCGTTTTTATACATTTTCTTTTTTTTTAAAAAAAAAAGATACAGTGAAACAATTCCATATATATTATTCTAGAAATTTTGAAACTATTCCATGCATTCATCCAATGATTATATAAATATCAAATGTACTGATAATTTTCCAATTAATGAGCAAGTATTCGTAATTATGTCAAATTTCAATAAAGCTCGTTGTAATTTTTAGCCAAAAATTTGAAATTGATCGGAAAACAAGTAGATTAGGAAATAAAAACTGATAGCTAATTCCATATATATTATTCTAGAAATTTTGAATATGAAGTCGTTGATTAGGCCTCAGTCTTGCAATCTTCCTTTAATATGGCTTCATATTTCTCCAGTGGGGATGATCATGTGACATGAATTGCTTGTGGACTCAAAATAGTATGCCTTCCTCTCGTGTTGTAGAGAAAAAAATCCATATATCGTTTATATAGATTGGACACCTCATAAGTTTGGCGATACTCAATTCATAGCCTACTTCAACTCCCACACATCAGGAAGGACAAATTTGTTGTGTGGTCGTGCGTCTACAAACCAACACCCCAAAATTGCACTATCTCCTACATCAATAGCTACATATACACATTAGTAAGATGTTTCGGGTTGGACAGGCTTGGATTAGTAATCAATGTCTTCAACATGTACTCAAACTACGGTGTTCAAAATGATTGTCATACGGTCATGCGACACAAATCTGTCGGCACGCAGACCCAATCGAGTAATCCGAGGCTCCACTGTGAAATTCGAGCACATCTTGTCAAATTGTTTCCATATGCCTCAGTATCTGAAGGATGACATATGGAGCTCGACCATCATTGATGAACCATATAACCTCTACAAACGTGAAGCCGATGCCCATATACCTCAATAAAGCATGTGCGGACATTTTTCCGCCTATTGGTCACAAGCATTTGTCATCAATATGCAAGACTTTAACTCAATATCATCCTTTCAATACAACATTCAACCATTTTTCTTTCATAACACCATGTTAGCTATGCCCCAAACATTCGTCATAATTTAAAATTGCGCCCAATATTTTGATCTTACTTATCGAAAGATTTACACTTATAATATTATAATTATTCAAAAAATACTTATATATCAATAATGAGTTAGTAACTTGTGAATATGACATGTAGAACTGATATGTGGAGCAACTATCAAAATCTGACATTGTGGATCCACCAGAACTTTAATCCATGCACAAGAATGCTTCAACTAGCAGTTAAAAAGGGCCCATGTATATACATACATATATTATACTGTGTCGGGTGCAGAAAGAGCAGTATTATTGATGATCTGCTACCGTCTGATCAGCTCCATCAGTCCCTAATTACCTATTTATTATCAACTGTGCTATTTCTGCATTCTATCCCCACCTCTTTCCTTCCCTGTCCTCATGTCCATCAGTATACAAAGAGTCAGAAAAATGTATGTATGTATGTATGATTCATGGAAATAATTAAATATTATAATTTAAAATATATAGGTCCCATTTTGTTTGGACATTTATCCTTAATTTAGTCGTATTCAGAGCAGACAACCCTTCTCCAATAACCTAGGAATTATGTCTTATTTTCTCTATATGATCGAGTTGAGAAGTAACAGTGAGGTTTTGGATTCTTTAGACATGTTACAGATATGGTGTAAGCAAATTAAGCATCAGCTTTTTGACTGATGGGGTTTGCATGCATCTATCTACAGTGATTATTTCGAGCAAGTCTGAAAAAGCAGCTTGCAACCCTTTAATTTGGCAAAATTATATTTTTAGTACCATAAAATAAAAAGTTTAATACTTTTAATCTTCTACTTTATGCAAATTTCAAAATATTCTCGAATTTGAGGAAAGTCTAAATATTTAGTCCTATATTTTATAAAAATTTTAAAATAATCTAAAAATTGAAGAAAAAACTCGATATGTTTAGTCCTCTACTTTATGAGATCTATGGGACTAATGATTTTTATTTTTTTAATTTTGAAATTATTTTTTAAAATTCATAAAACAGAGGAACAAAAATATTGAAGTTTATGTCCTATAAGATTAAAAGTGTATCTTTTTCTCTTTAATTTATTAATCTTCTAATGATTGGAACACATTAGGTGTTGATAATAAATTCTCTAATTGAAAAAATTGACACATTAAAGATAAAATCTAACATATAGCCACCCTCTATAATTTTCAACAAATTTTATCCTTTAGTAATATTTTCAAATTGCAATGTTTATTTGACAAATTAAATTCTAGCAATACTATAACATAGCCACCCTCTATGAGTTGCTCCCCCCCCCCCCCCCTTAAAAATTTTCCATTCATATAAATATCTTAGTGTCATCCGTAAGAAAAATTGTAAGTCCGGTGTTGTAATTAAGATCGGGTGACGATTTTAGTTCTGTTCAAATTCAATTTCATGATTAAATCTTATAGTTTAAAATAAAAATTGACAAATTATGGATAAAATACACCGTAATGGTAAATCTAATCAGAATTTGGGACTTGCATGAGGCGCACATGTCAAAAACAGACCAATTTGCAATTTTCAGCAGATTTTATTTTTAATGCATGTGCCAATTTTTTTTAATTCCAATGAGACTAAATTTTTCGTACCCCGTGAATCACAGGTCGAAAATTATGATTTTGTTTTGTTGGAGACTTTACAAAAATAAATAGTGGGTTCGAATTCTACGAATACATATACATAATTTATATTTAATAATATTTAAATATTTATATAATGAATGATACAATAAAAATTATGATAGAGTCCATTTATGTTGGGACATAAATGGGCTCTCAATGGTTTGTTGTTGTCCAAAAAATTTTATGCTACAAGTCACTGTATTTGTGAAAATTACAATTTTTCCCCACATCTATATATAATATGATGGACAAAATGAATAATGACAAAGCTAACTACCCCAAAGTCTTATTTATTCAGGTTAATATGGTTTTATTACAGTAGGAGGACTTTGAATTCACCCAATCAAAGTAGTCTACCTAATTGGACCACCACTTGAAATTCAACAATACATGTAAATGCTATTTTTAGTTTGGCAAAATTATATTTTTTGTCCTGTAATTTTAGGTCGGTAGTACTTTTAATCTTGTAATTTACTCCATTTATATATATATATATATATATATATGACGAATTTAGTTCTGAACATCTCACATTTGGTCTCTTTTTTTTTTTTGACAAATTTATTTCTATGTTGGCAATTTTGGTCCCCTTCACACTATGATAAATCTTATTTTTAATCCTGTAACTATGAGTAGTTAGGATCAAAATTGTCAATAGAAGACTAAATTTGTTAAAAAAAACACCAAATGTGAGATGTTCAGGATTAAATTCGTAAAAAGAAAAGGACAAAATTTGTAAATTGAGTAAGTTATAAGATCAAAAGTGTTAATGATTTAAATTTATAGGACCAAAAGTGTAATTTTACCGTTTAGTTATCTGCTTATTGAAGAATTTATAATTATTATTAATTAATGTCTTGCAACAAAAATTCTTTAATAATCCATTAAAGAAATTACTTCTTAATTTAGTTCCTTTGTTATCTGTTTATGCTAAAGAAAATGTATGTAATTTTTTTGTAGTTGAAAATACTCGTTTCAGTCAAGTGATCATGAGTTCGAGTGCTACAAATACAGGTGTATGTCTATTTTTATAATAATTTATTATTTTTTATCTCGTTTAAATATATTTATTAATTTAAATTATTAATATCGACATGAATTTAATCTTTTTCAGTTTAGTTGAGTCGATTTATATATTCCATACAATATGCAGTTTGTATATATAAACTAAAAAAGTGAAGAGTAGTACTACTAATTTGAATTATTTAAGTCTTGAATTAATATATATAGCTGTCATTGAGATTGATTAACATAATTAATCTTTATAAAATATGTGAATACAGTACTTTCTAATAAATTAAAATGCCCCCGGACAAGATAATAATAAAGCTACTAATTAATTATATAAGTTAGAGAAATTAATGACTAGCTTAATTAGGCTTTATTGATCGTATTAATTCCATCTTAATCAACTACCCATCCTAATTTTCATTTCTTTGTTTATCACTTTTCTCTTAATAAATTTTTTAATTGATATATATAAATAATTAAAATACTCATAATTCACTAATTTTCTGCAATTTCAAGACTCAAAACACGAACCTGGATGAATTCCCACACTTTTAATTCCTCTTTATACAACTCAAATGTGATTTGTATTTTAACCCACGAATGAGGAGAAAATCGCGTACCGGCTCGACATGATTGAATGTGGTGTTTGGACCTAGCACTTGATAGGCAGACATATCAAGATATACTCTTGAAAATGTTAGCAAGAATGAGTCTGTATCTCAACAAGTAAATAATCGGCACTATCGATATATTTACATTAAATGTAGTCCAGACAAAATAAAATGAGCAATATGTTGTAATATAATCAATTTAATTCCAATGTAAGTAACTTTATTACATAACATAGTCAACTCATAATAAAACAATCAATTAAGATCATCATTCCATAGTCTGTTTACCATAAGGTGATATAGTGTTCTTCTTTACCAATTCAATTTCACCATTTATTATATAATGTTTAAGTGAATCCTTTTAACACGAACCCCACATATTTTTATAACTACCATTCTTGATAAAATCCCTGAATTGAGTTATTACGAAAATCTCATATATTTTTTTTAATAAATATAAATTTTCAAATAATTTTTTTAATACTGATTGAATCTTTGGTCAGCGAAATCCCAATTTAAGAAGCCCTAATATCATGCACATCAGCAACTTGTGGCATTTAGAGAAATTGGGTGATGGGAGTCCTAAAATTGCACAAATTAGTGACTTACAAGTATTTAAATACCAACCCTATAACTACAATTCTATGTTATCCCTTAACATACAGGGAAATAAATTTAATATAGCCTTTTTCTACAAGTAAAAATAACTTTTTAAGCATATATATAGACCTTCCTAAAACTTAAAAGCATAATTACAGATAAAAGGAACTTTTTGATGATAAATTAGTAGTAAAAAATTTAATATACACATTAATTAATTAGTTGCTCATTTATTCATTAATTTGTTTGAGTCTTACATGACTAGCTACCACTTAAAGTCAATTCATGGGCCAAAATATTTTTTTAGTCCCATAAAATAAAGACAGGATTTTTTTTGGTACCACAATTATGGCAGGTGATGCTTTTAGTCCCATAAAACTTAATCCCAAAAAGTTGCGTGTGTTGTGGTTTTGGGACTGAAAATACGTGATTATGAGTTTTATAGGACTAAAAGCGACACCTGCCATAATTGTGGTATCAAAACAAATTATGTCCTTAATTTATGGGACTAAAAAAATATTTTGCCCCAATTTGTATCATATATACTTTTGAGCTCCCACCACAAAAACAAAAAAATAAAGTAAAAATAAAAAATGGAAAAAATAAAAATAAGAAAAAAATAAAATAAAAACCCTACATATATATGGCACAAGTTGCTTTGATGCAAATCTGAGTGCAAAATTGTGTGGTCCTCTGAGTACTAAGCAGAAGGGCTTTAAAGAAGGTCCTAAAATATTGGTCCCTCCTCTACCTACAATGCATAGATAGATACTATATCAATAATCTCATCCAGCCATGCACCACAAACTTGATCAACACTTTCAAATTGGCATCTGATTTTCTGTTTCAAATACTATTTCATCTCTTATTCCATTTAATATGTATACTTACATGTATAAAAACTTTTTTCAAATAAAATACATAATGTCATCTTTACGCACGAGGGCTGAATATGTTGAATGAGTAGGAGAGAAATACGGTTTGCAACAGGAAATCCAATTTGATTCAAACTTGCC
>NC_026152.1:15498684-15511843 GCF_000512975.1 Sesamum indicum
ACTCTTTGGGTATTATATATATATATATATATGTAAGTTTAATTTAAATTTGATATTCTTCAACAACTAGACATTGTTAATTATGTATCTCTTCTTCTTTAATTAATTCTTCATTATGTGCCTATACCCTAATATTATAGAGGGACTCAAGAACAATTGTGTTGCACTTAAATTTAAGTACTACTAATAATGTCAAGAATTTCCTTAACATTAAAGAACTCATGTTCATTGCCAAAAGGGCATCTCTCTCTCTCTCTCTCTCTCTCTCATTGTATATCTATATGGAACATTACTGAGAAAGCTATTTGTAGTTGACAATAAAGCAGTTACCCTCATTTTCAAAGTATGCAGCTAGCTAGGTTGGTCCCAATTGGAGTTATAAGTCCATCTTAAGAGCCATTTATTAGCATGACACTATAAGCTCAAACACATGACTTTGTTTTCAAACAAAAAAAAAAAAAAAACAAGTGATTGAATTTTGCAACATGTAATTATCTTTGATGAAATTTGCAGAAATTTTATGTGTCGTTATGCATTTAGGCCACATGGACGCAAATGCGCCATACCTTTTTTCCCCTTTTCCTTTCGTTTTCAACACAGCATCGCACAATATTCCATCGTCTGCCTCTTCCCAGAATTGAAGAAACAAACTTATTTAAGCTCAATTCTCTTAGTACTCAGCATATAATTAGGTTTTCCTTCTGAGTTTTTCCCCACACTACCGCGAATGAGCTGAAAGTGCAGCGTTTCCGACTCCACTTCTGCAGCTGGCAAAGAGAACAGATTCAGGTTGATCAACAGTAATTATACTAAAATATTCATGAGTTCGTTTTGCAATGTTTCCTTTTAATTTACTCTCTGAATTTCGGAGAGTATAATCTTATGTTTCCTCCAAATTGTTATAAATATATATTTATGTTTATCAGCTTGCAAGAGTTTATGAAGATAAGATAACCTAGAAAATTTTCCTATTACATTTCCCAAAACCTAATTGTTGTTGCATAATTTAGACACTGTTATGAAATAAAATTTCAGCTAGATGTTAATTGTCTTTGATCAAACTAGGGGTTCCCCAAGAACGCGTAAAAAGTTTCCATCATCAAAATTTCTATAGATTTATGCCTTCTTAGAGCAAAATCCACCATAGAAACTGATGAAATTCTCCTGTTTTCTACGATTTATTTACTTGATCATCCAACTCTTGCAGGGCGATTCATGATGAAGCAAAAGTAGCACATATGATGGCCATGAATCCGAGAGAAAAAGACTTCCAAGCAAAGAGAGACGGGGATCCCAATTACAACAAGTTCCCCAAGTTCACATCTTCTTCAAGGCAATGGTCAAGCTACAAAAACCCAAGAATCATTCGCGTCTCTCGTGACTTTGGAGGCAAAGACCGGCACAGCAAAGTGTGCACTCTGCGGGGACTGAGGGACCGACGCATCAGGCTTTCTGTCCCTACTGCAATTCAGCTCTATGATCTTCAAGACAAGCTTGGACTCAGCCAGCCCAGCAAAGTTGTCGATTGGTTGCTTGACGCGACTAAGGACGAAATCGACAAGCTCCCTCCTCTCCCTATGATCCCTGGAAGTTTCACACCGTTCCATCAACCAACACTAGCTTGCCAAGATTCATCAGGAACCATTAACCCTCAAAACCCCATGTCCCATTTTCTTGCTACTAATCATCCCTTCGCCAAGAATTTAGGGATTAGTACTCCAAGAAAAGATGGGATCATCAAGATAGACGAGGATGAGAAGGAAATGTCGACAACAGGAAAGGAAAAGTGGATTTTTCCACAACAGGAGCAAGAAAATCAAGAGGGTTTTGGAGGATTTGTAGCTCAACTTTCAGCACAAAACCTCTTCCCACTGAGCAATATCAATCATCAGTCATCGTCCATACCGAACTTGGGCTACAACTCTTACTTCCATTGTTGGGATCCTCCAAACCTGTCATTATCTCAATTTGGAGGAGGGTTTACTTTCCCAAATCAAACAGATGAGCAGCAGCAGCAGCAGCCCTACAATACGCTTTCAACGTTTAATCTACCGACGAGCTCTCAGCTCTATTTCTGCCCTTCTGCAACAGCTCTGCCAGCTTCTATCATCCCTTCTTTTCCTTCATACATCAGTACCCCTTCACTGGACAACTATGGGTTGAGACAATTCAATCATCATCATCAGTTGCAGCAAAATCCACAGCTTCTGCCCACAACAACCCTTCACTTGATCAATCCCACCATGAAGTCCTTCGCCCTCAATGTCAACTCTAAAACGGTTAATCATTCACAGGATCAGAAAGCTGCTGATGAAAGACGGAACAAAGACCACAGAAATAGTTAATTCCTGAAAGTTTTACATGATTCGGTAGTGCTAATTACCTTGGAAGAAACAAATTAAGAAGGGCTCACGTGGGATCAATACTTCAGAGATAAATTGCAACGCCGTACAGTAAGAATTTCTTCTGTCTTAATTAATTTTTATGCGATATATATATATATATATAAATACTGGAAAAATGTGATTTATTAATGATAAAACTGTATGTATTAATTTACATGTTTGTCAGGTTTTGAGGTATTTGTTACAGAAATTAAATAATGAATGATGAATTATTAATATATGAAAAGCATGCAATAGAGTTGTGTAATGCTGGCTTAATTTATGAATTCAATTATATCATTTGGGCTTTTAATTTTATTTTGTTTGTCGCTTTACGTTCAATATATTTATTGATTCAAAAATATCGATCTACTAAATTAATATTTGAGTTTGATTATACTGATTGATATAGTAATGAATTGAATTTTATTAGAAAAAATAATCTATAATGCAGGGACATTATATATGTAATTGATATATATATATATCCATATAATCAAGTGCCAGCAAAGAAGACATTTGATATTGTATTAGTTTAAATATCTGATAAAATGTTGTGTTTTTTAATAAACTGATCATAATTTTTAATTTACCGATTCCAACTAAAAAAGTATTTTAAAATGTATAATTTATAAAAATTTTAATTGATTGAACTAATTTAATTGTCCATTTATATCACAAATATTATGGCCTGCTGCTTATGATGAACATTATAAGGAACAGCAAGAAAGACTAATAAATTTATTTTGATTTATGATATGTATATATACATATATATATGATTGAAACACAAAAGTGGGGATGATAAATTAATTAATTA
This sequence comes from Sesamum indicum, assembly GCF_000512975.1. Classification (NCBI taxonomy): domain Eukaryota; kingdom Viridiplantae; phylum Streptophyta; class Magnoliopsida; order Lamiales; family Pedaliaceae; genus Sesamum; species Sesamum indicum. The sequence continues at coordinate 15,501,889 of NC_026152.1, forward strand.
GTGAGATGGCTTAAATTTGGGCATCATTTAATTTTAAGTAAAAATAATAATGGCAACACTTTCCTAATATATATATATATATATAAGGTCAATTTATATAAATGCATATGTGTCTTTAAAATTTTAATCACTTTCTTTGACAAATCTCATGAGGCAAACACTTACAAATACTTGTTAAGTTCAATTCAGTTCTCTATGTTAGAAGGGTATCAGCCGTTGTTGTCCTGTAAGTAATGAACTGATAATTTTAGTCTTATAATTTAATTATTCTGACATAAATCAATCAAAAATTTGTCGAAACAATTAGAAATTTTAGGAATTTTTGGGGTTTTTTTCTGACTAGACGCCAAATTTAGATGTGGCATATTAGATCTGCACATTTTGGAGGAAGTTTTGGGACATTTTTGCATATAGTCACTGATTTCTTGTTCATTCTATTGTTTGACAGGGAATGCAAAAGGGGTGTTGATTTTCCTCCAAAATGTGTAGATCTAACGTCATGTAAGCTGCCACGTCCAAACAGTACTAAAAGTAATATAAGATTTAATCATGACTAGTTATTATGACTAAAATAAATAGCCATGGCCATTGACCATAACCGTACAATATTTGTTCGTCGTGGTTTTTGCGAATGTGGCTAAAATATGATTAAAAATACTTTTCATGACGGACAAATTTTTGCATCAGATTTCTTCAATATTAATATATAATAGTTATTTACCATAGCTTTTAGTCCATACATTAGAAAAAATACAATTTTCCATTACGGTTAATTACCATTGCCAAAAAAAGAAAATAACTATAAATACAAATCAACCACGGCTTCACAACGGTCATCGGCCGTTGTTTCTGCAAGTAGCCAAAATATTAGCCATGGCCAAAACCATAGCAAATGTTTGGACTATGGCTAAAACAATGGCAAATATTGATTAATCATTTAGTTTATTTAACCATAGTTAATAGTATTAACTTACCATGATTTTTAAGCGTAGTCATTTATAGTGTAGCGAAACCTTATTATTATTTTTTTTTATAGTGATAGCTATTAAAAGTTCTAGTGAAAATTGGTACCCAATTGCCGAAAAAAAACTCAATTTTTCTAATATTCCTCCGATTATTCTAACGAAAGGACTAAAATTGCCGCAAAATAATTCATTGGAGTTAAAGTTACAACATGAGTCACCACCCCTTAACATACATAACTAAAATATATATATAGTCCATCTGGGAATTGAATATTTTGCTTATTTAAGCAGCTTGTTGATGAAATATATATACATGCATGGTATACAAATGCTGATGAAATTAATATGCATGCTATACATGTAGCTTTATTTTTGATAAATTAATTAATTATGCATGTTTTGGTTTGTTTTTCAAAAGTTACCAAATATCATTCTATTAAAGTAAAAAATATTTTCACATTAGTCGAATTAAACTCATAAGTCGTATAGTCATATAGAGTCTCAATTTTACTATCTAAATTAGGTACGATCGAATGCACTTACATTTATTAAGCATATTAAAGATTTAGAAAAGATTTACAAGAAATAATTTTACGAGCATGCAAGCATATACGCCTTTCGTGATCATCTTTTCTAGGGGAATTTAAACCCTCACCACTTTCGCTATGAAGCCGTTCATCATGAAACGTCGTCATTTCAATCATTATTCGGATGTTTCTTTAAGTTTTTCAACAGATCTCAGTTATAACTTTTTTAGTCATCATTTGGGTTTCATTAAAATTTACCCACCTTTCAATTATATCAAATAATTTAAATAAAAATTATTATTTCTTATCTCCCTCTGGCCTTTTCACTTTTCCTCCCCCTTCTGATTCACTTGGAATTGTTCCCAATGTTCTTTACATGAGACAAATGTTGCCCAACTCCTTTGGTAAAAACGTCAAGTGCAGAAGTATTAATTGCATAGGTCATTATTTGACAATGAAATTGCAAGTTTAGTCCTATAATTTATGAAAGACGGCGACTTTAGTCCTCCATTTTAAAAGGGACCAGCAATATTGGTCTCAAATGCAAATTAATCACGTGCTAGTTTATTTTTCCGATCCATAAGTTTTCAATTTTCAAACTATTACGCGCGGATGTGACTTTTTTTCTAATAAATTTTGTTTTATTTGTTGCTATATATATAACTACAATAAATTGTAAGAAACTCGTGTAAACTATGGTTCGGATTAAATGTTGATATAAATTTCATAATATTCGATCATTACGTTTTCTGATCATTTTCTGGAATATCTTATATACATGGATTATATAATTATTAATCGAATATATATGTAGCGTCGATTGTATTTAATAGTATAATTAGATTATTACATCGATTGTTGTTATTGCCTATATCGAAATATTATCAACTATAATATCAGATAATATCGATCATATTATAGGAAATGCTATATTATTAATGAAACTTGTTTTTTTTTTCCTTTGGAAACTCTGAAATATGATTGTTTACTTATGTACGTATATTATTATGTGTGTGTATATATACATTGAATCTTGAAATTGTACTTCTTGATATAATTATCAGAAAACAACAACAACAATAATAAAGTCATTAATTTTAATCTAGTTATATAATAATTAAGAGCTAGCTAGCTAGAATAAAATAATTAAATGCAAAACAATTAAAGCTAGCTAGATCATCATATATATATATATATCGTTAATAAAGACTATCTACGATTGATAATAATCCAAAACGTACCTACGTACTATACCAATAATTAATTGTGATCTAATTAATTACATAACCATGCACAATTAATATTATAAATATATATCCAATAATTATATATATGTATATGTATAAAACCCTAAAAGAAAGAAGCATAAAGAGAATATATATATGTGTGTATATGTAGAATGAATGAATGAGTGCATAATTGAGAATGTTGAAAAGGAAAGAAGAGGATGTGCAGACTGCTGACAGCATCAGCATCAGTATAGCTCACAAGATCCAAGAAAATTTAAACCAGCAGCTCACCACATTATACCAAGTTGTGGGTGCAGAAGGGCTATGCATCCCCATAAACTTGCCAAAATAAAACCTCCTTTTTCATCACTAGTGGAGTGGTCCTCCTCTATATTTATCTCATTACATCTATGTATGTATGTATGTGTATGGGAAAATTATTATCTGTATTAAGCTCGAAAAGGTTGAATTACTTACATGACAAGTATAATGAAATATATTTATCATGTAATTAATTATTTTTTCTGAACTGCATGCACGTCTGCCCAGTGTAATTACATGATCTCGTGAGATTTGATTTGCATGTGGTTTAAGTAGGGCATGTGGGGTGGACCAAAATGTGTTTTTCTTTCAGTTGAATGGGTGTGAACTGAGAGTGATGTAGTATATGTGTTGCTGTCTTGAAGGCTCTCTCTAAATATCATTTTCTAGGGTTTTCAATTGGGGTAGTCTGCACGCTGATTGGAGGCAGACCCTATTAATCAATCCAAGATATGAGAAATAAAAATTTTAAATTATTGTGATTTCAAAATCATTTCTTGCTATAATTAGGAAAAAAAAAAAATGAAGTTCGTAGCTGCCCTTCACACAAAATTTGAAAAATTCCTCCAAAATTTTACTAGAAATTATTGTCGTTAATAAATTTGTAAAACAATCAGTAATAAAAAAATTTCAATACTAAAATTAGCTACCAACTAAATATTCTCCTCACTAATTTTGTTCTAACATAAATTAGCAACCGATTTCACTATTTTCAAGAAATGATATTATTTCTTGTAGTGAAAAAGATCCATAAAAAGGGTAATGCTAAGCCAGACGTAGAACACAGTAAACTTGTTTGGTATAAGTTTAAGGATCATGTTGCTACTTCTTCTTTCTGAAACTTTGTGTTTAGTAATTAGTATATTTTTAGGGTAGTAAAATGCAATTAACTGAAAATGATGATTATATATTTATTTAGAGTGTAGCCAAAATGTGACGGAGGGATGAGATAACCCTATCATAACACTCCCACGCTCTAATCCTATCCTCATCTCTGGCCGCATAATCCAGCTTCATCACCCCATTGAACAAATCCGAGTAGAGTTTCCTCAGCCGCCCCCTCTTCTCCGCCGGCTTCGCTTGTATAATTGTGTACATGTCCTGTTTCAGCAACGACGAGCTCTTCCGGAGCACCTTCTGCGCTTCCTTCCACGACTCCGCCACTAACAGATCCTTCACTCCCACCAGGCTCTGCGCGTGGGGTTCAATCCCCGATTCCGCTTCTTCCACTGTCTGGTCCGGGACTGTCATTCTGAAATCGAAGGCGGTGGCGGGTTTTGTGAAGAGGAAGAGGGCTGAGGCTGAGGCTGTGAGTATTATTAGGGATGATCTTCTGGTGGTGGTGGTGGTGGCGGTGGTAGGGGGGTGGGGGTTTGTTGGGGGATGAAGTGGTGGTGGGTTGAGTTTCTGGAGTAGAGATGGTAAGTATGTTGCTGCGGCCATAAGGTTCTTTGAGGAACTGCAAATGCTTCGCTACTGTTTATTTACTTTGTGAGTTTAAACGTAAAATGAGTAGCAGTTTGGTATGAGGTTGGGAAAGTTGTGAAAAAAATACAAGTGTATATATAGTATAGTAATAAAACAAGAAAATGAATACATCAATTAAAGGAGATCATAAAACTTTACAAATAGTTCAAATCATATCATACTCAACTGTTTGTCGTGATTTGTTAATAAATCGTGATCATAAAAATATAATATAGGATTAATTTATACTTAAATTCCATTTAAAAATGCAAACCTTAATGATTTCCACCATCTTGTTGTTGCTCCTTTTGTCCAAACCCATCAGCAAATTGTTGGTTTGTGCCTCTCACATCTTGGAGCAATGTATGAACCAGTTCATGTAGGTCTGTCTCCCTCTTCCGAGCCTCATTCCCGTCTTTCGAGCCACTTCAAGAGCAATTTCAAACAATTTTCTATTTTCTTCTTCTTTTCCTGAAAATTATTCTTCCATCTTTGTAGCACTAGAATGCATATCTTCCATTACTTTGATCAACTCATTAAACTTTTCTTCAAATGCTCTAAATGTAGAACCAATTGGACTTGCACTGGTAGATGAAATATTTGTCCACATGTCCTTTTCTCAACTTCAGATTCTTTTGCTTCGCAGAAATAGTTGAAACCAGGATATCAGCCTCTTTGTGTTGGTAAAAGTGCTACCTTCTACAAACTAAAAGCTGATCAAAGTAGAACATAGAAATTGATTTTGGCGATGAGTCTAGTAGGTGTTAAGGAAGTGCCAATACTTAAGTTTTCTTAGTGGTGGGAGTGATGAAACAATGAGAGTACTTACATTTAATGAGATCATGGTTATGCTTATTAAGTTGCAGAATTAAGGGTCAAGAACACTTTGGATACAAGTAATACTTTAGTACTCTCAAGATCCCACAATCACACTGCAAGCTGAAACTTTTCCCGAGGAATATCCGATTATGTTTTCAGGGAGGAAAGAAAAATTTTATAAAAATCTCTTTGTTTCTGAAACAAGAAATATTATCAGAGAATGAATTCTTCCATATCTCCTGTATGGCTGTATGATGAATATTGTTTCCTAATAAAATCCTAATAATATCACCTACATAATGAAGACATGTTTTCTCCGATACACCTGTTTATGACTATCATTAAACTAAAGAAATAACTCGAAAAATCCAAGCTTTACACATTCTTGCATCATTTCAATAAAAGAACATATAATGTTGATAGTAAAATAAGAAGAAAAGAAATAATCGAAAACCAGTAGAACTCCTGAAAGCTCTTTACACCAAATTAACACTGCTAAATCTATATCAATTTCTGTTCTATAAAAAAAATTTGAATTCTTTCCTTTCTGAGTTTCTTCAAGCATTCAGAAAAGGGTAGACCTACTGTGTGTAGTTGCACGTTTGTATGTGTACTGGGATACTTACAACATCAATTTCCAATCAAAACAAAAAATAAACATATAATTCAATCATATAGGCCAAACGCCACAAATTCAAGAATCCAATAAACATATAACTCAACAGATGTTGAATTTTGTCTTACTTACGTTTGATTGTTCCAGCCCCTGGGAGAATGTGCGATGAAGTGCTTTATCCACACACCCTTCAAAAGGATTAGGATTAGGATTAGGCTTAGAATTTGAAATCTCCGGACCTCGTGGTCGGTGATCTCCCAATAACTCTTCATTCTCATCTCAAAGGCGCAAAGATGCACCTCACTAACACCCTCGCCCGCGTCCTCCAACTCATCTCTAGTCACCCTCCTGTCAAAGAGAAACAAAACCAATTACATTCTAACAATGAAAAAACTATAATGATGACAGCTCACTAACTAAAAGGAACAAATATCACCAGAGTCAACAAGACAGATAACCACTTTGAGGAATGCGTCAAAATTGGACAGATACTCTACTTGCATCCAGTGGAATCAAACTAGTTGTACCCTATAACAATGCAAAAGACATGATGACAGATTACACTAAATAAACCGAATAAAATAACTTACATGAAGATGATTTAACAATGATTTAAAACCTTTACATTACAAGGATATTCGCGCAAAGAATAAGAATATAAAAATGGCCATCTTTTCTTGTAGGTTTCTGAGCCAAATATTTGGTGTTATTTTGGCACTATAATGGCATGTAGGTTGTTGATCTCTCCTCAAATATTTGGATAAATATGTACCTTTTATCTTATAGTAATATTTGTTCAAGGTAAAATTGCTTCCCGCAATAGATAAAAAATTTGAATCCAGTGATAAATAGCTGAGAAGAAACAGATTCGATATTTCCTTCAAAATTACCATCGTAGCCACAAATAGAGAAGTAAAAGTATAGCCTGACACTATATACTGGAACCAGGTAGTTTCCTTCACTATCCATCCAGAAGGTATGTTTAATAGCCTGAACAGAACCCTTTTTGCAGATAGAAACTTCACGTAATTGTCCCTAAATGTTACTCTACAATAACTTTAAGATGACACTACCGAGGAGAATGTCATAATCATTAGTATTTCAGCCTTCGAGCAAATATAGAACATGATACAATGTGCAATATTTTCTTAAACCTTCAACAGCCACATAAAAATGAGAAAGTAGCCTGGTTCAAGCAAAACTGTATTATTTCCCCGAGTAAGATGCATAATAACCAAAGAACAAAGAAATTTACATGATACTAAGGACTGATTGGAAAACAAACTTTCTCATGAAACTGGAAGCTACCTGACTGAAAAATGGCCAAGTTTTCATATTTTGGGCCCTCACGCATTAACTGTCTGGAAGATGTTACCATTTGGTGTCATAAACTAATTGGGTCTCTGCCACAATTTTTAAGAGAATATGAGCTTCTTCTTCAAAATATATATGTACATATACATATATATATATATATATATATTCTGTAAACCATTTACTAAACATCTAGATCAACTAGACTAACCAAAAGTTGTATAAAATCAGGTAGGTTATTCATAAGAGCTGAACCAACCCAACCGAGGATTTCAGAAAATGAATTACAGGAGCTCCACCATAACAGAATTAACTTAAAGGTATTATATATTCCTACTTTCCTCAATGCTTGTACAGGTAAAATGCAGAAGAAATCCACAATCTATGTTATGGATACTACAATTTTTCAAATTATTTAATCAATAAATCATTCACTATTCTAAGATAGACAGAAGAAAGGCAGACGCACATCCAAAAACATACAGAATTCCACCAACCATATTCAAAATTAAAAGGAAAAAGGCGAAAATACCTATCAAAAGAAAAATCCCTAAACATTTCACACCAATTCCACCTTCATGCACTAAATACGTGAATGGGCAGTGAAAAGTCCAATGCCCAGTGAAGTTCTCACACTGCTTAACTACCAATAACAAAAATATCTCATATTAACCAGCGCGAGAGAAATGGAAAAGGGTGATCAATGTTTGAAGACTCACCAAATGTGCCTCCGATGACAGATGATGAATTAACTTCACCGATGACCAGAAGAAATTGAGGCAAGAGCGATGTTTTCTTTTTTTCTTATTTCTCTTCACCTGACTGGAATAAATTGGGGCACGGTTCTTCTCAAGAGCGATTTCTTCTTCTTCTTCTTTTTTCCCCCTCCTTTTTTTAAAAAAAAAGAAAAAAATAGACATTTAAGACAAATTTGTTTTAACAAAATTCTCAAATAACTTCTGAGACGGAAATTTTCCATCTCGAATTCTCAAGATGCTCTTGTCATTTGAACATGATCTATTACAAATGCTTGTTCCAAGAAACAAAAATGTAATAACTACTTTTCTAATGAAGGGGAATTTAAAACTTTAGATCACTTGACATTGATATGGAAAAAGGAATTACTATCACCTGAAGTCCAGATAATTGTAGAAGCAAATCGCCAACAGCAGATTATGCTTTATGTGATCAAAAATTCCCCAGTTATCCCTTTTGGAGAACTGCAGTTGGGGCCAGAATTGGTATTTCCGTACTTTCTATGTATTAATTTACCAATAATCACCACATGAGCAAATCCCATTTTCAAAATGGTGGTATCGATTTGTATCCCTTACTATGATTTCACGCTCAGCAATCTTAGAGATGAACTTGATAGCGACGTGGCAATCCTCACAAACACGAAGATTTTTAGTAACCCTGATCAATATCCCTGGCTTGCTATTAATAATTGCGAATACAATGGCCAATTTTTCACTGTGAACCACCAGATGGTTTTCTTTATCTTCCTCCTCCACATCATGAAGGGCTGTGTCTGTCTTTGGAACATAACCAGCTTCTTTCATTTTTCCTAATAAGCTTTCTAACTCTTCATAGATCTCTTCTGATTGTGGATGTGATCTATCACCAGCAAGGAAAGTATGGACCTGATCCTGAAGCTCAACATTGCTAACACCAGGTATTTTCTTGATTCCTCTGCCTTTCATAATTGAGCGAATTAATGTGACGTCTTTCCATCTCCCAGCCTTGGCATAAATGTTTGATAACAGGACGTAATATCCAGATTGCTGCGGAGCCAATTGAAAAAGATGATCAGCTGCTACAACCCCAATATCCATGTTATTATAGACATGGCAAGCGCTCAATAGAGCTCCCCAAACCCTGTCGTTTGGCTCCATTGGCATCTGCTTGATATGAGTGTAGGCCTCATCCAGTCGACCAGCACGCCCAAGTAGATCAACCATGCAAGTATAGTGTTCCAATCTAGGAACTATCTTATATTCTTCAGTCATCAATCTATAATAGTTACGTCCTTCTGATAACAATCCTGCGTGGCTGCAAGCTGAAAGAATTGACACAAAAGCTATTGAATCTGGGGCCAGACCTAAGTCCTGCATTTTGGAGAATAATTCAATTGCTTCCTGACCTTTACCACTCCTACCATATGCAGACATCATTGAAGTCCATGAGATGACATCCTTGATTTGCATCTCATCAAATACTTTTCTTGCTTCTACTAAACACCCACACTTAGCATACATATCAATCAAAGCATTCTCTATGGACAAGTTAGGCTTCAGCCCCCTCATTTCAACATATTCATGAATCTGCTTTCCTAGTGACACGGCAGAAAGATCTCCGCATGCTGGAAGAACACTAGCGATAGTTATTGCATCTGGTTCTGTCCCATTAGTTTCCATCTGTAAATAAAGGTCAACTGCCTCAGTCGACATAGAGTTATTTGCATAGACGGCTATCATTACATTCCATGCCACCAATTCCTCTTTGGACATGCCCAAGAAAATCTTCTTCATGAACATAACATTTTCTTTGCTCGTATTAGTCACAGCAGGTGAGAGGCTAGCCATTGTGCCAGGATTAGGTTTGACACCTAGTGACTCCATTTCCTTGCACACCTCCAGTGCTTCATCAAACCGCCCATTTTGTGCATAACCCGCCACCATAGAATTCCAAGATACA
>NC_026152.1:15511853-15512304 GCF_000512975.1 Sesamum indicum
GAACCCGTTTTGCATCCTCCAAATTCCCACATTTCCCATACATTGCTACAAGACCATTCCCAGTAAATAGAGTCAAATCAAGACCCTTCTTCACAGCAGGACAATGTATTTGCAAGCCAAACCTTAAATCATCCGAAGCCGAGCAGGCTTTCAGGACACAAGGCAACGTGTAATGATCTGACATGATGCCAGAGGCTAGCATACTCTTATACATCAAAATAGCATCTCTGTAAAAATGATTGTTCACATAACTTCTAATCATGACATTACAAATGACATTGTTTCTCTGAGAAATTCTGTCGAATATCTTGCGAGTGACCTCCGGCTTGCCACGCGCTGCATAAGCCCGCATCAATTTGATAGCCAATGATGTATCTGAATGTAAATTCGGGTCAGAAATAATCCTCGAATGAAGTTTCTTGAGGGTTCTGACATCTGGGCTCTTGTCTAG
>NC_026152.1:15512316-15531835 GCF_000512975.1 Sesamum indicum
GCGAAAGTTTGGACTGGCTTTTAATGGATTTCATCAATCGAAGAACGTAATTCTTGAGCTAGTACTGCTTCTTCCTCCTAATTCATAAAGGGACGGGAAAAGAAGAAACTTAAAAAAATAACATACCGAACTACTGATACTCAGAATAGCAAACTCGCACTGCAGAAAAGAGCAATTCGTCGATAAGGGAGATGAAAAACAAGGAAAGGGAAAAAGGCTGTGAGTATTAGGAATGATCCTCTGGTGGCAATGGTGGACGTGGCGGCGGCGAAGTTGGTGGTGGGGTGGGGATTTGTTGAGGGGTGAAGTAATGGTGAGTTGAGTTTCTGGAGCAGAGATGGTGTGTACGTTGCTCCCATAAGGTTGGGAAATACTCGCAGAATGAGCAACACTGATTTGTTAATAAATCGTTACATAAGATGTAGGGTTAATTTATACTTTATACGGCATCTATAGATGAGAAGGGTATAACTATAAATAAATAATTTTTAAAACGAGTGTAAGTGTAATTTAAAAAAAAAATAGAAAAAATTTAATTCTGTATTTTTAGAGGAGATGCAAAAATTATAAATTATAATTATGTTTAGATTTCTTTCAAAAATACGAAATTATATTTCCCCCAAAAATATTTTAAATTACATTGCACTCTGTCCACAAATTTTCTGTATACAACTCACCCTCTTCCATTAGGGTTGTACAGAAAATATTGATATCAACAAAAAAATATATAAATTTTTAATTTTTATCTCATTCAAAATTCTCTTGTAATATTTTTGTACTTGTAAGCCCAAATATAAATATATATAAAATCAAAAGAGTGAAATTATAATGAAATATTGCTTTTAAATTATAGTCATTGGATTGAAAGCAGGTATAGATGAATGAATAAATTAGTCATTTTTTGGTGTTTTTCATACTTTCTATATATGGAGCGAACTTAAAATTATTATTTCAGCTATTTTTTAAAAATGTGTTGTTCAAAACTTCATCCACTGCTTGAATAAATATACGCAACAATAGTGTTCACTTCACTCATTTATAGGACATAGAAGAAGTACAAAAAAATATAGTTAATAATTGTATTCATAAACAACTACTTTTGTCTAATCATTATTGATGCAAGCAAATAATGTCTATTATCGAAATTTTTGAATATAAGCTCTTTGGCCCAAATCTTTTGCAAGCCTAAGAAAGAGGACCGATAAAAAAGATATTAATACTCCAACGAATAAGTCAACAAACGATTGTAAAAAGACAAACTCAAAGATAAATGAAATAGCAATGAATGCTTAAAAACTTATAGAATGATTCTACTGAGGGAAATGTTTTGAATAAGGATTTTGTATGCGTGCTTATACTAAGAGAATGTTATCCTTCACTAGAAGGGAAGTTAGCTTTTATAGCTTTTAATACCCCTCGTATGATAAGGTGTGCCCCTTAGAACTCGGGTCAGTGGTTGTTGCCAATAAGACCCCTTTGAGTCCAGAGGTGGTTGGCGGAAGATTTATGGGGTCAAGCTGGCTGAGGAGACTTGAGACAAGTGGGTCTCCTAAAGAATAAGGTTTACATCTTGGGGGAGAATTGTTAGAATGTGAGGGTAATCCTTTCGTATTTTCAAGTTGAGGTAGTGACTTAGTGGTTTTTCCTTCTATGCCATACAAATAATGTCGGCCATGTGTAAAGGACTCAAGGGATTTGTTTTCTATTGCGCAAACGAATTTTTTTATTCGAGCCAACTTTTCTGATGTTCTATACGTCGATAATGGGCTACTTATTCTCTCTTGGACTCTGTGCGCGTAAGGGTTTTCTGCTGAGCCTTTATGCACAGTTGGGCCTTGACCTAGGCCAAGTGCACTTTTTCATATCAGTTATAATTTGCAAAATATATTTTATTACAATTTACACCCTTTTAACTTTATATATATTACATTTACTCCTTTATAAGTATAAAATTTATTTGAAAATCTTAAAATGATGGGCAAAATTAAAAATATATGTAAATTTTTTTTTATTGACTTCAGCATTTTCTGTCCAAACCCAAATGGAGGGAAGTCAAGTGGAAATGGAGAATTCTTGGAAAGGGAGAAGTGTAATTTTTGAAACTTGTTGGAGGAACGTATAATTTCATATTTTTAAAGGGAGTTTAAGTGTAATTAACCAGTTATTTATTTGTTAGATTTAATAGTTATAGATGAATTTCAATTTTGGAAATAGAGTTTTATTTCAGAATAATAGCGTTGTAGTATAAGTGGTAGCATGCTTTATGAAAAATGCACCATCATCAATTCCATATATCATTACTCCATTGCAGTGTTTAGTGTTGTTGATATGATTTTGCGGGTACTCTACCTCAAAAGCTGGCTATTGAAACCAGAGAGTCCACCAAGTCCTATATCGGGCTGGTTTTGAGCAAGATCCTAGCCCGGATGAACACTGCAATACTGGTATCAACACTCTCACTGTATCATTACAAATTTGCAACTGAGAGGAGCCGTGCCAATTAAGTCCCACTTGCGACGTTTTGCACAATTAGTACCATGCTTTATGGAAATACACTATGTGACCCCACATGGTTTTGAAGGAATTGCAAGGTCTTCAAACCTTTTTTTCAAATTCAAGTTTCCTAATCCACACATAATGACTGCAATCTTGGACATTTTAGCAGCATGCTTATGAATCCATACTGTTAAAATCAATCTTTTGTTATGGTGAAAGGAGTGAAGGAAAATTAGCAGTTAATGTATCGAGGAAATGGGAGTTATTTGCATGGTTGCTTCTGCCAATGTTAATCCAAACTGATTTAAGATCTGGATTTGAACAGGAAAATGAAAAGATGAGAAACTAAAAATATATATCTAAACAAAACAAGTGCTAGGATATGCATGTGAATTCTTGAATAATTCACTGTAAAATGTTAATCTTCATAAATATTTTGCTGAATGATGGATTTTCACAAGGATTTTCTTTACAACTAAATCAGCCTGTGGTTATAGATATTCGAGATTTCTACCTGAACAAATATAATATAAACCAGAAGCGGCAACATGCAGATGTAGGAACAAATCAAATGGATGAAAGACAGCAAGCTGAATATGATCTACTTTGCAAAGAGTTTACGCCTGCCTGGTTTCGTTATCAAACCGGCAGACTCCCCAATCACAACCTCATCAACTAAATCTTTAAATATCAGCCGCTCAATGTCAAGGACTGCACCTGAGATTTCAGCATCAAAGTCTATCCAGCTTTCTGACCAATGCATGACATCATTGCACAAGATGTTTTTCCACCCATCGTCTTCTTCATCAGAGATGCATTTTGGATTCTTGGCCTGAAGCTCTTCAATCTCAGAACATAATTCTTTAAGAAGCTTCTGAGCATTGAGGGCAGTTCTGGCTAGCTTCCTCGGCCTTGACCAAGCCTCAAAATGTGGACCTCCCTCGACTAATTTTCTGGCAAGAATCTCATTAACAGTGTCAAATATGAGTTTCCGATGAAACTTCTCACTTGTCGTCAATTGAGCTGTCTTTTTTAAGCCACATTCTTCCTTCAATAAAGTGCTTCCCTTTGTTTGTTCCAAGACTAAAAACAACTCAGGGTTGATAGGATGACCGGAGGGATGAAACTGGAAATCTGACAGGCTCGAACTGAGGTCTCTTAGGAGGAGACCAGAAGCCAATAGAATCTCAGAAACATATCTGTGGTCCGGGTCAGTGTTCTCACATAGCGAGGCAATGTAGTCTGTGTGGGCTTCATCATGGTTGGAGTTGAGCCGTCTGAGCTTCTGAACTAAGTTCTCAATGTTTTGCAGTTTCTTTCTGTTAATTTCAAATGTAGCACCAGATTTCATGGAGTTGGGATCAAAACCATCCACTGAACTCTCTTGAGCGGCAGTTGGGTTCCTCTCATTACCCGTTGATGCATCCACTGGAATAAATAAATAAAAACAATCAGGTACGAACTTTGTGCATGTTAAATAAGAAAATCTACAACCTTTCCTATACATCTTATTGCTCTTGCTTCAGTCTATGCTTGTTTTACATGATTTGATTTGGGATATTACTAAAATTGCACAGAAGGCAAATAATGAAACTAAACATCTTCTGAGAAGCCACACATGCAGTTTATTTCTAAACATCACCAAGCACATGGAGGGGATGATAAATTTTCGTTCCATGAAAAGTGATGTAATAAGAACTTCTTGATATTACTCTTTCAAACTTCTATAAATTAAAACATAAGAGTCATTTTATATGCTTATTTTAGTTCATGACAGGAAAACTTAAGAGTATTATGAAGTTGAACGGGAAACTGTCCTTGGCAGAAACATAATGAAAGAGAATGACATGAAAGAGATATTGGAGAATAATAGACAGAGAAGTGGCTGCGAAGGTCCACTGACAAATTCTAATAGATAGTTGAGAGACAAGAGAGATCAAGGTATTTTACTAGGCCTCCCTTTCATAATATTGCAACTATAAAATGTAGATAAATCTATTAACAGACGCACAAACAGCAAGACATGCATTAATGTATATACGTCAATTAGTAGAAACAAATGTCATATACCCTGACTCATTTGTTCTGTAACACATACAAGTGTAATAACAATTAACAAAGAAAAGTACCTTTGAAGGGCTTCCCTGCATATTCTGTAGGAGGAGAATCATGTTTGTACACCACATTGTCAAGAACAGAGACGGGACTGGAGTATTCAATGCGAACAAAACCTAGTTCTGCTGATTCTTCTTCACACAACACCAGGGTAGATTTCTGAATAAACCATGATATAGTTAGCAAATGAATAGACCACATCAATTAGATGTAAGAAAATAAAATTACCAACCTTCTCTACCGAGCCAGATAGCATAAACTCAGAGGTTTTCTTAGATGGGCTCTGGAGACTGCTTATGCCAGGAGATCTTTCAGAACTAGTCACTTCAGCATTGCTGGAGCCCAGTAGGACAGTCTCGTTTATTTGAGCTGAATCCTCATTTTCATTTTCATGAGAACTTAAATTCCTTGATTCAAAACTGACCTCACTTAGTTGGTCTTCACTTAGCTGATAGTTGATATATTTTGGTCGTCTTTTTCCACCTGGAGAGTTGGACAGGCCCTGTGGCTTGTTTGACGATCTTTTTGATTTGCTTAAATCAGGAGGGGTAGGTGGTCTAGATCTTCTTTCTGCCTCAAGTTTCTTCTGTTGGATTCTTGGGCTGATGGATCCTGAACTCTTTCCTGACCCAGCATTGCCCTCTTTGGCCAAGTGCTGGGATCTAGTTGAAGTCTGTGTGGTTTTTAGAGTTTTGTCATTTTTCGTGTTGGCAGAATTTAGAACATTGTCCTGTTGGCTAGATTTAAACCTCAGATCTTTAGATGTCACGACACTGCTTTGAACCTTACTATTATCAGTAGACTCACTACTCCGAATTTTCGGTAGACGAGATAAGCCATCAAGTGAAATTACAGAAGCAGCAGGTAGACGAGATTTCTCGACAAGTTTAGCTGGTTTCATTATCACAATTGGAGACTCGTAAGTTCGTGCAGAACCTGTCCTCCTCTTTGCGGAAGCAAAAACGTCACCGGTCTGTGGCTTTTGGTCGTCTACTGATTTTGTGGAAGTTAAAATGTTTTGCTCACTGTCTTTATGACTGGTGAAATTTGAACCTTGTCCCTCTTTTGGGGTTTCTAGGAGTCCCTTACCCTGCATTGCTTCCAATATCTGTTTAAGTGCTCTAAGGTCCTTCCCAGATTGTGTGAATTCAATATCTTTCAGTCTCTTCTCTATCTCACTGTAAACAGACGGAAATGCGGTTGGAGCCTTTGATGGACCTCTTGTACTTCTGGAGGCTGCTTTCTGAGAACCCCTTGACCCATCAATCTGCTTCCACGGTGCTGGTTCAATTGGAAATCGTGACATGGGTTTCATTGAACTGTCCGAATTTCTCCAATGTGGTGAGCTAGGCTCCTTCAAAGAGTTCTTTGAAGAACTGGATATTTGAATTATTTTGCTTGGATCTCTTCTCTCAACAAAATCTGCATCTGGATAACTTCTAGTTAAACCCATGTTGGCATCACTAGATGGTAAGGAGTCAGGTAGCGTTTCCAAACCCATCAGCTTTGCTACAACACTTGGAGGCCGTGCTGGATTTCCAGGTGTTTGTTGCTGACTCTGAACCTTTCCATCAAAAGCACCACTACCCTTTGGCATAGGTTTCAAGTTGGATTTAGGATCAGCATTCACACTCCTCAATGAACCTGCTCGACTGTCTAATGAAAGTCTTGGAAGATCTTTAAGCTTTAAGGCAGAGTTGGAACCATCCCGTGAATTAAAGGTTGTGCGGTTCATCTCCCTTCCATCATAAGAAAACCGAGGGGCATCTTTTGAGATCGAAAACGACGGCCCATCCTTTGAGTGGTAGGACGATGATCTCATAAGTTCTCTAGGTTCGTTATGGTACCGAGGTGCTTCTTGAAGCTTAGCAAGAACTCTAAGAGATTCCCTCAGATCAGCAGCCGTACTTTGCTTTTTGTCAAGACCTGAGCCACAAGAATCATCACTAGCTTTTGACTGTAGTCTTGGCGAATCTCTATATGGAACTGTAGCCTCCTCTACGGTTTTCGCTTTAATAGATACACCCTGAACTTCCCTGTATATGGAATCCTTCACCAAATCCCGAAGATCAATGGTTTGTTGAGTAAATTGTGGGGATGTATTTTGCTGGTTCATTGCTGGATCCCTTGGAGGGTTTTCAGGAAAAATAATTCGGTCAAAGGATGCTGGTTCCAATTGAGTAGTAGCTCTGTTACAGTCAAGAGAAGAGAAAGAAGATGACCGGGACGAAGATGAGAATGAAGCCCTGGATGACTCCGTGGAGACTCGTTGTCGGTCTTGCACATTCTTGTGTGAGTACGTTTCCTGTATGGTAAGTGGAAAAATGTCAATGTTGCATGAGAACATTTGCTGATTTCATGATAGAAGTCACCTTGTAATGTAGAGAATAAAAATGCAAATTTCCACGTGACTTTTAAGACACTGCAATGAGTCAGTCCCATTTTCAGTTCCCTAGTCAAGACAATGTTTGATTCTGTACCATGACAGATTAAGGATGTAAAGCCACCGACAGAATGAAACTAAGTCACTGTGTCAAGTGAAAGGACGGGGAAAGTTGCAGGATGTTATCACTATGCTGCTTGTTTTAACTACATTAGGGAAAGTTGCAGAATTTCAAAAGCAAGGGATAATTCCACTTTTCCCTTCATGAATTGATGGAGCCTCCGAATTTCATAAGTTACCAGTCTTGAAAATCACCATATAAGAAGTTTGCAAGAAACCATGACGATAGAAAACAGAAGGAAAACAATTTTATGCTTTTAAGTCCCGTATACTTTTTCTCTTCACATGTTAAACCTTGCAAAGTAGACAATCTTGTATCGATCTACGGGATGTCCATCGAACTAAGTCGTCCGTTTGAATTTACCAAAGTAAACTTAAAACTCAGAGGTCTTACCACTGATGCAGATCTTAGTTGTGAGGTGTTGGACTCTCTTTCCAGAGTATCTCTATTGAACTGGGAATTTCCTGCAAATCATAGCATTTGAAGACATCAAGAAAGAAAAGTATGAAATGAGCAACTTCACACTCATATAAGACTACATTGACAATACATTTCCCAGAACACAGTAGCAGTAATCAGTGATATTATCATGCTCATAGTATCTCCCAAAGAACACTGTCAGAGTAAACTATAGAAGTTCCAAAATTAAGACTGTTGGCAGTAAACCAGATGCAGAAATCTTTACCAGAAGGTAGCCTTTTTGGGCTGTGGCCTACAATTCGCCTACCACTGGTAAGCATATGCTGACGATCAAACATTTGAAAGATCCCAGTCATACATCCTATTTGCTTCTGTAAATCTGGATTATCATCTGTTAAGGAATGCAAAAGCTTTGCTGCCATCTTCAGCCCCCCTCGTTGATCACAATAACAAAATCACCAGAAACTTTCTCAAGGTCTAATTATCCTCCACCGTTTCGTTCAATCCAAATGCTCTATTCATAGCTATTCATCAATGCAAAAACCTGGCTCCAAAACCAGAATTTTCCCATATACTCTCCCTATGTCTCAAAACTACACCAAGCCAATGGCAGAAAGATACCCTCAGAACTTAGACAATATTTTACAAGCATTTCAAGCAGCAAGAATTAACATAATCTCCCTCAACACCATACACACATATTTGACCAGCAAATTCCCTCCTGACTGCAATTCCTTTAAGTCAATTACTGTTCAAATTTCACTTGATTAATTCAAGCTTTGCAACAGAACCCCAGACAATCTGCCAAGAACCCTTCAAGATTTAACTCATTCTGCTCCACAATCGAAGTGTAACAAGACAGCCCACAATCCAAAATCAAATCTTTTCAGTCAAACCAAGCAATTTCAATTCTTCACTAAAGAAACTCAAACTATATCCACAATGAGAAGCAAAAGAACACAGAGATGTTTCAGCAGAACATTCAACCTGCGACGAAACTAATACCAATGCATTAACAATAACAAGAACCTTCCCAGATCCAAGAACAAAATGTTTTGCTCAAATCCCTCAATAAAACACCCAAAAAAATATAAAAAAAGAAAAGAAAAGAAAAGAAATGAAGACAGCCCAGAGAAGCTTGGATTAGTTAGTTGTTCAATGAATGTAAAGTCCACCATCCATGTGTAGACCAGGGCATGATAAGAGAGAAAACGCAGGCAAAAATCAATATTAAAATTCAAGAAAATGTTAATTTAATATTTAATTATTACCAAATAAGGAGGGAAATGAAGAGGCCAGGTTTTGGTGAAGTGCCTTTTCTCACCACTTCCATGTGGGATGGGTATATGGGTGGGTCTAAAATTGTCTGCATGGGGACATGTGATTTTGTCAGGATTATATGAGAGGGAGAGATCAGTTCAGATGGCCCCCATTTCTTTTTATTTGTTTATTTATTTTATAATTCTTTTATGACCAAATAGTTTATTTTTCTTTCTTTTGTTCTAATTTATAGGAATAAATTATTGCTACGTAAAAGTCATATACTTTTTTAAAGTTCAGAGCTCTCTTTGTTGTTTTTGGGTTCTTTCTAAGACTATAAAACAGATCTATTGAGCAAACCAAAGTAGATTGAAGTTGGAATGAGTCTTGAGAAATGTAGAGATAGTGCTGAAATACTATTTTAATATAATTGATTTATGGTTCGAACAAAACACATTGAGTCTATTTAGTTTTTCTGATCGATTTCAAACTATGGGCTAATCTAAGTTTATTTATACTTTTAAAATCAGTAACCATAACACTGGGTTGCCCCTAATTATAACTCTCAAGTACTTAAATCAATGAAGTCGATACAAAAAAGAGTCCAAAACTATTGATATAAGATATCCGTATAGCTCAAACACATAATTTGAATGGTTGTGAATCCAATCTTACGTAATAAATATTATGAAGTTTCTTGAAGTGGTTGGCCATTTTGCTGATGTCCAAAGGTGTTTTAATTATTTTAAACAGTTTAAGTGTGATCGTCACATTAATGACAAAATCGAATGCATTTATTCAAGAAATAATGAAAAACATTGAATAATTTCTGAATATTTGCATAAATAAGGTAAATTGCGTATTCAAACTTAAATTTGCTTCTTGTACAAATTTTGGGTACAAAAGGTATATAATCCTAATCTTCACATTAAAGAGAAGTGCTATTCCTCCCACTTTGCTTTAAACTTTGGAAAAAACAATAAATAAAAGCCAAATGGGAGTTATAAAACTTTGAAACTAAATTATGTTTAATTATGAATTTTATATATATAGTAGGAAAAATATGTTTATTTCCTTTTCATTTCTAATAGTTTTCTCGTTTCTCCGCAAGTTCGCCTGTTTGTTTGTGTTTTTATTTTCAGCTTTTAGTTTTTAGTGAAGAATATGTATTTTCAATTTTGTAATAAAATGAGAATGTGTTTGGATTAGTTAATGACATTGTGTTTTATATTGAATTTCGGTGTCATATCAATATATTCTCAATGAGAATACGTATAAAACAAACAAACATGTTTTAATTACTGTTTTTTAAAAAAAAGAAATTTTTACTAGAAATATCTTTTAATGTAAGTTTTTAGTGATTCTCATCAAAAAATTATGTTATTAAATGGTCTATTATAGGGCTAATTACACTTAGATACCATCTGAAAATGTTAAATTACAATTTTCCTCAAAAAAATTTTGAAGTTATATTTACACCACCTTCGAAAATTTTCAATTTACACATTACTTCCTCCATTACCATTTGGATGGAAAATGCTGACGAAAGCAAAGAAAAATACTAATTTTTTTTTAATTTTGTCACTTGTTTGATATTTTTATGTATATTTTCGTACTTATAAATTAATAAATGTAATATATATATATAATAAGATCAGCATCATATTTTTCCTTCATAAGTACAAAATTATTACATAAAAATAATTTAAATGATGGGTAAAACTAAAAATTGATGCAATTTTTTTTAACTAACATCAACATTTTTCGTTCAAATCCTAACAAAAGAAATCAGGTGTAAATAGTGAATTTTCAATATATAGTACAAAGTTTCCAAGATTACTAGGTGTCTTCTCGCAAAATTATTTAAAATTTATAAAAACTATATATGTAGTAACTACTTTATGCACAAATATTCTTGTCCCTAATAATTATTTGTGACAAGAGATCAAATTTATTGTTATTTAATATGTACTTAATAATTTGTTAATAATTTTTATTTTTTGTTAGAATGAGTTAACATATAAAGGGGATCTAATTGTAAATTTTTTAAATAATGAAGAGGTTTTTGTATAATTAAATTTAACTTTCGGGCTGTCAATATAATTTAGAGAAGATAATTTTGGTCAGTAAAACAGCTTATATATGAAGAAAACAAAGAAAATGTATATATAGAGTGGTAATGGAAGTCTTGTGTGGAATTAATTAAATATTGTGGGACATGCATGCAAATTATCATAATATATATTTGTCAACAGATCACAAGATTCACACTATTATGATCATATCTGGCATCACATGCTGCTCAATTAAATAATTAAATGTATATATATATATATATATATGCTCACACACAGGATTATATCATAAGTTGAAAATTTTTTCAATTTTAATTTTTACATGTATTTTCTATTCAATAATTAACGGAGCCATTAGTAGTCTCACGTGTATTTTCTGCTCAATAATTAACAAAGCTATTAGTAGTCTCACGTGCATTTTCTATATATTTTCGTTTAGTTATCAGACGAAAAATGTACATGAGGATTAAAATTAAAAAAAATTTTAATTTATGAAATGCAAATATAATCCGAGAAAAACGTAACAAACGAGACTAAATTGAAAAAGATATGAGCCAAAAAGTGCAATTTCCCTTCTTTTCACATTCTCATTCCTTGTTAATGTGTCTATACAATCAAACAACATATAAAATAAAAAAATTTAATATTGTCACTAAATATATATTATATAAGTGATTAAAATTTTTATTTTTATTGCAATAAAAAATTATAATTTTAAATTTAATAGCGAGAATTATTTTGAAAAATTATCATTAGCAAATATTAGTGACAAGAAAGTTTTGCATAAATTTTGTATTGAAAGAACAAGTGGTACATGTACAGTGATGACTAATGATAACAAATAATGATTATTAATTAAGGTAAATTATGATATGATTATCTATACTTCGACATAATTATAAATATCTCATGATTATTTAAAAAATTATAAATATCCTCTGATATTAACGGTCATCTAACAAATACCTCATGCAATGGACTGTCAAGATGAGGTATTTGTCATACGACCGTTAATTCTAAAAGGATATTTATAATCATGAAAAACCTTAGAGAAACACAATATAATTTATCCTATTAATTATGTTTGTGTTATCGTTATATATATAGATATTTCCATTGTCTCTAGTGGCGATTTTGTACACAAATCTCGTTACTAATAATTATATTATGATAAAAATAAAATTATTGTTGTTTTAATAAATATTTATAGAGATAATGTAAAATTATCATTTCAAATTTTGTCTCTAATATTATGTTTTAATGTTGTCTTAAGAAAATTTGTCTCATTAGAAACTTCACTTGGAAAAATCGACATTTATACACACACGAAAACACACACACACACACGTACATATATATATAGAGAGAGAGAGACAGAGAGGTGAAAAGCACATGCAAAAAGTGAAGAGACATATGGGCTGTGCGTCAAACTCATCGTCTCAGTCATGATCAACCCAACTCACAGGCCATATAAGCCGTCGTAATACATTATTTTTATGTATATATATATATATATAATTTTTTACGTATTAAAATATATTTTAAACGAGAATAATATATATATATATACATAGAAATCAACAAAAAATATTTCAACAAAATAAAAAAATAAAAAATCAACTTAAAGTTTTATCAATACAACAAAAAAATTAGTATATAGTGTTAAAATGACGTGAAGTCACTATTATAAAATAAAATAAAATTACAATTAACTTTTACAATGATTCAATTACTGGTATATTTATTATATATAAAAATTAGTACGACGGTATTATTAATCACCGTTTATAATTGTAGAGAGTTTTTCTTCTTAATTAGTATAGATAGATACATATATATATCAACGACAAAAAAATTATTTTGTTACTAATATTATTTTCCGTTGCAATGTGCATCCATACATATGCATCATGTCTGTGTCCAAGGTGATCGCGAGCCATTGATTCGTAAACTTCAAGGTTCTTCTAAAGACTATACTATTGTTCGACGTTTATATCTAATTTAAATGATAAAATATAATTAATTTATCTTTTTAATTATAAAACTAAATATACTTAGTCCGTAAAGCTGGATACTATATGCACAAATCCCTTATTATATGGAACGAAAAGTGCAATTTTATATATATATATATATATATATATATACGTATACTATTTCCACTTTATTACACCAAGACGCCTACTTTTCAGACAGAGAAATCACAACAATAGTGTGGAAGGGGCAAACAATGCGTGCATAAGTGATTAATAACATAGAAAGGTGGGATCAAAACAACTTTTTCATATCTACTCAAACCAATCAATCTTGTAATAATAAATTACATCCACGTCTCCTGAAATTAGATTTAATTATATAAATATTTTTTTATTTTTTTATAGATGTACAACGACACCTTGTCCACGTAATTTATTACAAGACGTATACTTGTAAAATTTTGTCCTAAAACATGGAAAATACTTGTAATTAAAACTACAACTTCAAGAGATATATTTATAATTTTAAAAAGGGAGAAGGGTGTTTGATGTAATTCGTCGTAACTGCAAGAAGTATCAATGTAATTAACCGTGCAATTATCTCTATTTCCAAAGCTAGAGGATGGAGGGCGTCATTACAATCAAGAGGTTATGGGTTCGAGTCCCGCAAATGTAAATATATAGACTACTTTCCATAATAGTGTCCTGTTTTCTATTCACTCTAAATATATTTATTAATTTAAAAATATCAATATATCGAATCAATATTTGAATTTGAATATAATAAATAATAAAATTGCGATGCATTCATATATGGCAGCTACTTTCTTTGAAACATTTACTATCAAATTTTAAGAATACGTAACGTGGATGTTCTTAAATGCTGGTAGATACAAAATTAATTATGATACTTACCCATATAAATGGAATTTGCTAAAGGGTCATTTTATTTATTTATTTTGAATTTGTGAAATTTTATTTCTTATAAATAGGATTTTGCTGTGGAGGGAATTCAGATATTGAAATTGCGATAGGATCCAAACGATATTTTACTCATTTTTCAATTACGTTACTTGATTATATATAACGATCGAATAAAATAATTAAAACAAACACGATTATCTAAATATTAGATACATTAAAGGTAAAATCCACATGATATTTATCGTAATTATAGCAAATTTTAAGTATCCTATAAAAAAACGAACGGTGCAAAAAGATGAAAGTAGGTCAAGATTAATTATTGGTGATAAATAATTTGTTAGCTCCCCTTTAAATATCTAGACCTAATTAATATTTATATATATATGCACACGAGTACTACTAATTATATTATATAACTTATTTATTTATTTATATTATTTATATCGATATCAATAAATTACCAAATAGATCGATTCGCTGAACAAATCCATATTACAATAAGTTCACATTAAGTCAGACTAAGACACAACTGTGTTATTTTAGGCATGTGTGATTTTCATAAATTGCCACTTACCTAAAAGGAAATAATCCTATTTTAGGTGTGAAATTTAATTGAAAGGCACATGCAACCATTCATATGGTTGGTACATAATTGGAACCTCTCTCCATATATAATTAAAATGAGTTGATAAGATCTTATTTCGTCGAAAAATAAATATAACTACTTTAAGCTTTGCGTTTGCATTATAAGTTAGGTCGAAAATATTGATGGGCTGTCTATAATTTTAACCACCTCTAATAAATGATTGCGATCGCATTAATGAGGAGAGTGAGCGAATATTATGTACTTTAGATTTTTTTTTGTTTTTAATATTGATATCATCGAAGAGTATTGATTAAGTTTATATCCGAGTGTTTAGTTTTGAATCATTTTTAATTGAAGACGTTCATGATTTCTCATAACTATCTCATCTTATTAGGCACATACAATCTCATTCTTTTCCTTACAACCAAAGATTTTGCTACAAACAGGTACCATATATAAGGAAATTTTTGGTCGGACGTCGTTTTATGGTATAAGTAATACCTGAAGTACGATATAAAATCGTTTACATATATTTTTTTATGAGCAAATGCCATTTACGTATATTTTTTTATGAGCAAATGCCATATCGTATTGACCTTTATTCGAAGTTTTCTTTCAAGTTGTTTGTTAATTATACAATTAGATGGTAGCATGTAATATGTAGTCAGATGTATTCAGAGACGGCAAATAAGATGTGGAGATTATGATTTATTGTTGCGCAAAAAAATAACAAAATAAAACAAATTAGTCTCGAGTTCAATAGGCTAAAAACATAAAATATTATTCGTTTTGGCGGCCTAAGAGGAAAACTCTGATCTGTATACAGTTTGAATCATAATATGAAATTACATGTCAAGACATCTGCATATACTATGTCATAATCCATAATGTTTCATATGGATGGATATAAGGATTTGAATTTGACATAAACATTTGGAGAGAATGTCCAGTAATATCAAAACAAAATATAGTTCAAAATGAGAATCGAAGGACTTCAAATACTTTGTGAAATGCAATTATCCAAATAAATTCAAATACCCGTGACTCCAAATCTTTCAATCCAAATGAATTCAAAACCTCGAACAATAGAGTGGGTGAAACAACTAAGAAAGCCAATGCACACTACAAACACCACTGCAGAAACAACAAATCTTACCAGCAAATTACATGCATAATACAAAATTTTCACTTCAGGAGTAACACACTCCGTTGTCCGGCTCCACATCCTATCATACACAATACATCTACATCGAACGATGGATTTGCTTAGCAACACAACAGACACTATTGCAACAAAATTTACCTGAAACTACAAAAACTGATCATCAATAGATCAAACATCTAGCTCCTGAAACTCATTTATGCTATGACACTTAGACAATCTGTTCCCTGGAATAAGTTAAGTGGTTGCAAAATAACAATACAGTAGACTCTCAGTTAGATTGCCTTTGACTTTTCTCACTCGCTCACATAGCGGTTGAGACACTGATAGCACTGATGCAGATACAGAGATCATGATGTTACGACAAAATCAAACTGTTAAAGTTGTCAAGAATCGGCCTCCTCAGTTTCCCGTGGCGGCGTTGAACTGGCTTCAATTACCTTAAGATAGAAACCCCAAGACAGATTCTTTTCTGTAATGGGTCTCTGGCCGAATGGCTTTTGCTTTACATATTCCTGAACGTTTTCCGCCATTGCTAAACCCTCCAAATAAACGCGGAGATCGCCTCCATGCCCTGGAAATGGCAAAATAAGAGTGCATCAAGACATATATATATTAACAGTTTGGGGGTGGGAGGGCAACTAAATAACATCACAACAATCATATATTTAATTGAGAAATCACTAACTATATGATAGCAAATGATTCAACATCCAGATCACGGAGGGAAATGATGTTACAACATTTTCATTGAATAACTATGATGCAATTGACTCATATTTAAGCATAGACAAGGCCTTTTATCCCGTGACGTTCAATAGAAATACAAATGATAATATATATAATGAATGCACACATTTCAAAGTAAGTCACATCTCTTTCCACTTACATTCAAATTCATATGCTTTGCCAACTCCATCCAATCGATAATTATTTGGAACCATGCTTACCATATATTAGTTTCTTACTTGTACGGTTTCTTTTTCCCCCCTTTTTTTGGTGAATAAGAGGTTAGGTCAGGTTAAACCTGTTGTGGCTACCCAACAAAGGGGATGCAAGAGCTTGTTTGGTTGGAGCAAAAGGTGAATGTACAAGAAAAATTGGATGCAAAAGGGAATGAATAAGAAAAGTTTTTGCAAGAAAGTGGAAACATAAGGCTCAAAAGACAAAAAACTCCTCATTTTAATTTTCATTTATGACATTATTGACAAACACAATTTTCCTGCAAGTATATTTCATTCTATTTATCTTCTCCCTTACTTGTAACTGAAAGTATCTGATTTAGATTTCAAAACACCAAAGCCAGACCTCACAAGAAAATAAGAACAAATGCACCATGCTGCAGGGGAAAAGACGTGTAGTTTCGCTGGTTGACCTGTAGAAACCTTAAGGATGCAAACATGTTCAATACCATCCATGATTGATGCATATCAATTTACTTGAATCTGGACAATTTTACAGGTTTCAAAATTGTCCTTGAATACGGAGAAAAAGAAAGTATTACTCTTGCTATTCATCTACTTCTAAACTAAAATAGAACTAGGGGATCATACTTACTACAGCTTGTAGGGCAGTCCTGCAAGTTAAGATGCAACAGGTATAATTGTTAATGAAGTCCGAAGAGAAGGTAAATCAGGTTAAGTAAGGTGATTCAATTTACAGGTCTTCCAGATTTTCACAACAATAAGTAGAGCATTTTATCAGCCACGCAAATCAGTTGGAAAGCTTTGAAATGCTGTTTTTGGCAATTGGAATACCAACCTTCACATAATTCCTTCAATTGGAAGCTATAAGATGGTCAAATCTTCCACTTTGTATGTGAACTTTACGCCGTGTGCTTTAGTTCATGCAGTCTCCTAATTGTTTTATTGGTAACATAATTTACATATGAAGAAGATACTGCTGCGTGACAATCTGTTGACTGATAACTTCGGAACACCCAACTTGCTTTTTTTCTTTCCTTTTGGAGTCAATTCTCATATAAAACTCAAATCAGTTTCTGCTGGGGATAGAGGCTAGATCACAACAGGCCTTAATCATTATCAAGTACAAGCCAAACTAGTCTGAAATACTTGAACACATGTTGCCAGACAGGTTTTAATCATGCTCTTGAACTCCATTCAAATTGTTTCTCTCACAACCAAAATTTCGGGGGGATAAAGTTGACCAACTTCCCATTGACACATCGTCTTTGCTGCACCCAACTCCTCGCCCATGGTGCACTTCACAAAACTAGTAAAGAGACTATTACCTCAAAAGGTCTTTGATACCATCTTTAAGGACCATATCAGAATCCTAGCCTTGTCAACATATTCGCCAAACCCAAATAGCTTAAACTATTTAAGCTAATGTTACAAGTAAGAACAAATCAAGGCCCTATCTAACAGCCTCATCGTCCTCACGGCTCACACGACCAATAGGAGCCTACCTTTGAGGTCCCCAACTAAATACATAATTATCTCATGATGCCTAATGGCCCAAACCTGCATTTCCTGACCCACCCGCTTAAAAAGTCCAGACTTGCCCAAGTAGATAGCACTGCAAGGAGGGATGTTACCTTTATTTTAAGATGATTATCAACCCCAAGGCAGCTCAGACCTTGTATGATGGATAGTTTTCCAAGGAAACAACAAGAAGCAGGTTCTAGCCAGATTCACTCATAGTGAAGTGAATAGTTTATTTTCAGGCTAAAGCTTTTTCACACAGCGTAGTTCAGCCAGTAGGACAACCAATAGGAGCCTACCTTTGAGGTCCCCAACTAAATACATAATGATCTCATGATGCCTAATGGCCCAAACCTGCATTTCGTGACCCACCCGCTTAAGAAGTCCAGACTTGCCCAAGTAGATAGCACTGCAAGGAGGGATATTACCTTTATTTTAAGATGATTATCAACCCCAAGGCAGCTCAGACCTTGTATGATGGATAGTTTTCCAAGGAAACAACGAGAAGCAGGTTCTAGCCAGATTCACTCATAGTGAAGTGAATAGTTTATTTTCAGGCTAAAGCTTTTCACACAGCGTAGTTCAGCCAGTAGGACAGGAAACCATTGACAATGCACAATTTGGCAAGCTCATTAAGGTTTTTGATATTATTCGCAGTTAAACTTGTTTAAATTGTCAGACACAAGCAATAACTTGGTAGTTTCTAAGAAAGCCAGCTGGGGTTTACCAGAACAAATATTGATAAACCTTGCAGAGCGGATTGAATGCAAGACGCTGGGCCTAACCCAGCTTTTAAACCACCAGATACTAGAAAGATTATTTTTATCACACCTTGAATTTATTGATAGTCTCCTTGATTTTCTTCGCAACATTTTGGTGTTTCTGAGATTATTATCAAGTTCCAATTTTACGAAGTCAAACCTGTCAGGCAATCTTATAATATGCTGTCCTCTCCAGATTATAATCATCAAAACATAATTATTGACATTTGAACATATGGGCTGCCATTATATTTACTTAGTTTGAATACCGTGTTCTTCTAGTGAAAATGTCCTGTAAGGCAGATGAGGTTATGCATTTTTGGAGTATCAATTATATTCACAAATATTTTGTAGATATTATATATTTGTTATTTAATAATTTCAAAATATTTTTTCTAAATCCAACTTTGGACTAGAACAGATAACTTTTGTCCCTAAGGAAAATCACTCTCAACAACTCAAAGCCTTTCCTCATTCATATCTTAAGTCAGCTATGAGGATCCTCCTATTATACACACCTTTCATAAGTAGGACAGGCGTCGAAAATATCTACCTAAATTTCAATAAATAAACCAACCAATAGTTGAAACTGATGGTCTGCTGAGGAAATTAATAAGTGATCAAGATAAGCAGATGCTGAAAATTTTGATGATGGATGGTTGAAATTCTTTATCAATCAAGAACAATAAAAATCTACAAGTAAAATGAGAATTCCAGAAATGAAGTTTTACTTAAATATGACTGACATTTATGACTAGCAGGAGGTAGTGGAGAACTGACCCAATGAATTGTCTCT